>NW_017731560.1:2308472-2340786 GCF_001890085.2 Hipposideros armiger
TAAAAAAAAAAAAAAAAAAAAAAAAAAGAGTCACACCAATCATTGCAATCCATGTTCATTATTCACACATAATTCATGTGTGGACACAGTATCATCAACCATTTTGCCTGTGAGATCCAGGCACAGCTGAAGCTTGTTTGCTTAGACACCCATGTCAGTCCGATCCTGGGTCTGGTCATCAGTGCATTCTCACTGCCTCTGCCCTTTATCTTCATCCTCATTTCCTACTTCTACAATGTAGGTGCTGTGCTGAGGATATGTTCTGTGAAGGACAGGCTCAAAGCTTTTTCCACCTGTGGATCTCATCTAACTGTAGTCACCATAATTTATGGGGCAGCCACGTACATGTACCTGAAACCTCAGTCAGAGAAATCATAGGAAGAGGATAAATACTTCTCAATATTTTATGGAGCAGTTGCTCCCATGTTAAATCCCCTCCTTTATATCATGAGAAATAAGAATGTAAAGAGTTCACTTAGGAAGTTAGCAAAAGGAAATGAAAAATCCTAATGGCTCTCTTTAAATCTCTCCAAAGTGCAAAAAAAGAAAAGAAAACTCTTTCCATAAAATTTCAATTTATGTTTTTTAAAATAACCACTACCAACAAAAATCTTAGTGAACATTCTCTTTGTAGTCACCACTAAGCACTCATCAACAAGTTTACCATAAATGTTAACATTTTGTCAAGCCACATTAAGGTCTAAAGCCATGAATCTGCCCAAAATAGTTCACAGAGAGAATAATAGTGGTAAGTATATAAAGGTGAATTCTACAGCCATATTAGCCCATCAAGGAAAGTTTATTTTCTGGGGTATAAACCACATTTTTTTTGGTGATGAAACATCTTTGTACTTGCCACACAAGGTGGATATAATTCATATATAGGACAGTTGTTATGCAACCATAGTATACCGTTTGCTTATCATATCACATCTTACAGATGTCTGCCTCTAATGGAAAAAGTACCCCACAATTACCACATTTTGGTGATAACATCTCATGGCCAAAAGTATCTTTTGTATTTAAAGTACTTTATCCTTTAAAATGTATTTTAAAATAAATTATTCTAATTTATACTTACAATTTCTTACTTTAAAGAAGTTTTATTATACAGAGCAATTAATCTTTTTTCAACCAACGTTGTTTTTACAAATATTAAATTTCCATCATATAAATTTTTTATAAAAATGTCTAAACTCAAATTGTTATTCTTTTGCCTTCTCCTATTTCTCTGCCTTCTCTTCCATGATATGCTTTAGTGACCCTCTGGCCATTTCTACTCCCACTTCTCATACACATTCATGAGCTTTAGCATTTCTTCTCTACTCAAGAGTTTTCCTAGCTAAGATTGTGATTTTTTTCCTTCTTCCCCATTTAATAAAATATGCACTTTCTATCATTGGCAGACATTTATTGTACATTTTGCATTCTGGCCATTTGTTGATTCATTTTCTCATGTTAACGCTCCTTGTTTTATCATATTAATTATTTCCTTCTTACCTCATATACCATAAAAACCCATAGATATAATCATTTTACAATATATACATATATAAAATAACTATGCTATACACCTTACTCTTGCACAAGGTTATATGTCAATTATACCTCAATAAATCTGAGGGGAAACCCATAAATAAATGTTTTCTCAGACCATGCAAAAAAGTCCTAGAATAATAATATCTAAATTTTGTTCAAGTCATTTTTACAAATATTGCCTCATTTGAGCTTTAAAACAATATTAATTCATTTTACAGATGAGAAATTCAAGGATCTGGAAGCTGAAAAGCTTTGTCTAAGGTTGCACAATTGGTAAGTGGTAGAAGTAGGACTAAAACCCATTTCTGACCCAAAAGCTTGTAGATTTTCCATTGTGTTGCATCTGTAAGTGCAGCAGATTCAGATTTTCTCATCAACATCTTGTTCATGATGCTCACTCACACTTGAGCTGTGAAGTCTGTTGCTGAATCACTCTCATTTTCTGCTTGTTTTTGCATACCCCTGTATTATTCTGCATCTTTTCCTGCATTACAGTTCCATAAAGTACTCTCAAAACTGGCTTAAAGTCACCTTAACCTATCTGTATAATCTCTCAAACACATGGTAAACTTCTTCTCTTCCTGCACATATAAAATGTCAGCAGCATTTTTCTCTTATATTACCCAGACTCTCTTAGTTAATTATGGACATTTATCATTTGCTCTTTGAATTTTCCTATTTCTGTTTTAATAGTTTATTCTTTTTCTGTACTTGCCATTAGTTTGTTCTAAAATTGAAAATATCTTTTTTCGTTTTAAAGAATTTGGCTTCATTTCTTTCCTTGAGAGATTGCTTCAAATTAGTTTTTCATCTGTACCAATCGTCTCTGACAGCTTGAAATGAAAGCTGGGCTTCTCTCCCCATTGACTATTTCTCGTTGTTTTTCAATTTCTTCTCTTACTTATATGAATTTGCTCATCCTCCATTTACCTCTGCCAAATTTCCAAGCTTTTAAGAAATTAACCTCAGCTATTACCATTGCATGATGATGAAAAAAAAGTGCTATCTTATATTTTATATGTCGGACCTGCATGTAAATCCTACTGGCTCACTTGCCTTTTATGTAAGTATAATTCAAAATGTTAGCATATGCTTCCAAACAATGGTTGAAGTCTATATTTTTGCACACAATTTCTTAATTATTCAGCTTTACTGGTCAATTTCCCATTATCTCTGGCCCTATTCTTTTCTCTGAGATGTAATTGAAATATCCATGTACTCCAAAACCACTCAATTTTTATGAAAAATGAAGAAAGGGCACCACATCATTAATTTACAAATCCAAGTTGTTCTCCTCTTTAATTGACATTCTTGATCATGTTTTCCAACTCAGATCTCCTATCTTTCAAGCACTTACCTAATGATATTTTACCAAAAATTATCCTCTCTGTTGTAATCTCTTCCTCCTTTTCAATAGCAAAAAACTCAAACAAAGCCATGTAATATGAATAATGAACAAGTACCACAAGCAAGCAACAGTATGTTATTGATATAAAGAAAACAGATAAAGTATTTGGAGATAATAAGAAATGTGGATTATGTATTTAAGACAAGAGTTTGGGCTAGGTTTGGGAGCATAGATATGATTTTAATAAGCAAAATATGGTGTGGGAACAACTACAAGTTAATTCTGTGAAGTATCATTGAAAATATATAAATGAAAACTAAATTTCCAGAATTGCATGTATAAAAAGTAAAAAAGTAAAATAAAATTTAAAATTAAAATAATAAAATAGCATTTATAGATAAAATATGGTGTGGGGTATTACCATATAACACATGGCAGAAAAAAATATACACAAGCATAAATGCATGTCATATGGTGCATTTTCAGAATAACTACCACTTGTTGGCTGAAAGATGTTCAGCAAGTGTCATAAATCAGGAAACGTAAGTTGGGGGCATGTTGTAGAGCCTATTGTTAACATAAGAAGTTTACATGTTATTCTTTTTTAAATTCTTTTCAAAGTTGATATTACTTTCAGGTGTACAAAATAACATAGTGATTAGTCATGTACACAAAGTCTACTATTCTCCAAACACCATACATAGCTATTACAATACCACTGACTATATTCCTTATGCCGTGCTTTACATCCCATGACTATATATTTTTAAATTATAATCGACATTCAATATTATTTTTATACACTTCAGGTGTACAGCACATTGGTTAGGCATTTATGTAATTTACGAAGTGATCTTCCCGATAGGTCTAGTACCCACCTGACACCACACATAGTTTTTTTTGTTGTTGTTGTTTTTTTTAATTAGAACTACCTAAATGCTTGCATTTATTTTATTTTTATTTTTTTAAGACTTTATTGGGGATTTGGGGGAGGGGAACAGCGCTGGGGAATCAGGGGAAGGGGAACAGACAAGTTGCTGTTGTTTTGTTCTTCAGTCTAGTTGTGGAGGTTGTTTGCTTCACTGGCCCAAGCTGGCACCATCATTGCGCTCTTCCTGGGTGAGGCAGATCAGTCACCGGCCTCTGGACAGCCGCTCACCGCGGCTGCTGGCCGCTCATGCTGGCTGCTGGCTACACATGGTAACTTATGGCAGCCCAATGCAGCAGGGGACTGCAGCCTACACCGTCACCGGCGACCCACAGCAGCCCAGCTCCAGGTTGAGCTTTTGTTCAGCATCTTAGCTGTAGAGGGCAGTGTCACTGGCCCTCATATGTGGGATCCGAACTGGGGCCCTCTGGCATCCCAAGCCAGTTCTGAACCAACGCGCCACTCGGCCGGCCCACGTTTTTAAAACATTATTGACTATATTCCCCATACTATTTTATGATTACACATTTGTATTTCCTAATCCTTTCACCTTTCTCACCCATCTCCTCAAACCTCTTCTGATCTAGCAACCATCAGTTTTTTCTCTGTACCCATGAGTCTATTTCTTTTTTGCTTGTTTATTCTGTTCCTTAGATTCCACATATAAATGAAATCATATGGCATTTGTCTTTGTCAATCTGACATATTTTACTTAGCATAATATCCTCTAGATCCATCCATGTTGTTGCAAATGGTAAGATTTCATTCTTTTTTGTGGCAGAGTAATACTCCACTCTAAAATGTAACACAATTTCTTTATCCAATCGTCTATTGGTGGGCATTTCAGTTGTTTCCATATCTTGGCTATTGTGAATAGTGAAGGGATAAACATAGGGGGGCACGTATCTTTTTGAATTACTGTTTTGGATAAATACCTAGGAGAGGAATTGCTGGGTCATGAGGTAGCTCTATTTTTAATTTTTTGAGAAACCTTCATATTGTTTTCCATAGTGGCTAAACCAATTTGCAATCCTTAAACAGGGCACAAGAGTTTCCTTTTCTCCATAAGCTTGTCAACACTTGTTTGTTGATTTATTGATGATTCTGAGAGGAGGAAGGTGGTAACTCATTGTAGTTTTTATTTGCATTTCTCTGATGATTAGTAATGTGGAGCATCTTTTCATATCTGTTGGTCATCGTATGCCCTCTTTTCAGAGATGTCTATTCAAGTCCTTTGCCCATTTTTCTTAAAGATTTTTATTGGGGAATTGGGGGATGGGAACAGCACTGGGGAATTGGGGGGAGGAGAACAGACAAGTTGCTGTCCTTTTGTTCTTCAGTCTAGTTGTGGAGGACGTTGCTTCACTGGCCCAAATTGGCATCATCATTGCGCTCTTCCCGGGCGAGGCAGATCAGTCGCTAGCTTCTGGATGGCCACTCACCGTGGCTGCTGGCCACTCACGCTGGCTGCTGGCTACCCACGGCAGCCCATGGCAACCCACTGCAGCAGGGGCTGCAGCCTACGCCATCGCTGGCGACTCACGGCAGCCCAGCTCCAGGTTGAGCTGTTGTTCAGCATCTTAGCTGTGGAGGGTAGTGTCACTGGCCCTCATATGTGGGATCCAAACCGGGGCACTCTGGCGTCCCAAGCCAGCTCTAAACTATCGTGCCACTAGGCCGGACCCTGATCTTTTTAATGTATTGCTGAATTTGGTTTGCTAATATTTTGTTGAGGATTTTTGCAGGATATCGGCATATATATTTTTTGTAATGTCTTTGTCTGATTTTGAAAACAGGGTAATGGTCACCTCATAAAATGAGCTTGGGAGCCTTCCCACCTCTTCAATTTTTTGCAATAATTTAAGAATAGGTGTTAATATTTTTAATATTTGGTAAAATTCATCTGTGAAGCTATCTAGTCCAGGATTTTTGTTAGTGAAGAGCTTATTGATTACAGATTTAACTTCTTTCTTTTTTAAAAAATTAAAGTTTATTGGGGTGAAAATTGGTAGATGAAGGTAAAGGGGATCAAATATATGGTGATGGAAAGAGAACTGACTCTGAGTGGTGAACATACAATATGATATATTGATGATGTATTACAGAATTGTACACTTAAATTTATGTTACTTTGATTCAATTTCAATAGTAGTAACTGGTCAGTTCAGATTATCTGTTTCTTCTTTATTCAGCCTTTGAAGATTGTATGCTTCTAGGAATTAATCTATTTCTTCTAGATTGTTCAATTTGATGTTGTATAGCTGCTCATAGAATTTTCTTAAATTTTTTTGTATTTCTGTGGTGTTCATTGTCACTTCTATTTAATTTCTGATTTTTTTTATTTGAGTACTGTCTTTTATTCTTGATGAGTCTCATTAAAGATTTGTCAATTTTGTTTATCTTTTCAACAAAACCAGCTCTTATTTTCATTGATCTACTGTATTTTTTTATTCTCTATTTCATTTTATTTCCACTCTGATCTTTATTATTTCCCTCCTTCTACTCATTTTGGGCTTTGTTTGCTGCTCTTTATCCACTTCCCTTAGGTGTAAAGTTAGACTGTTTATTTGAGATTGTCCCTGTGTCTTGAGGTAGGCCTGCATTGCTATGAATTTCCTTCTCAGGGCTGCTTTTGCTGTGTCCCATAGATTTTAGGTCACTGTGTTTTCATTTTAATTTGTTTCAAGGTATCTTCTGATTTCTCCCTTGATCTCATTGTTGACCCATTCATTATTTAGTACCATGTTATTTAGTCTCCATGTGTTTGTGTGTTTTTTCAGATTTTTTCTTGTAATCAATTTCTAGTTTCATACCATTGTGGTCAGAGAAGATGTTTGGTATGGTTTCAGTCTTCTTAAATTTATTGAGGCTTGTTTTCTGGTTTAATGTGTGGTCTATCTTGGAATATGTTCTATGTATACTTGAAAATAATGTATTTTCTGCTGCTTTGGTGTGAAATAATCTAAAAATATCAATTAAGTTCATCAGGTCTACTGTGTAATTTAAGGCTACCATTTCCTTGTTGATTTTCTGTTTGGAGAATCTGTCCATTGGTGTCAGTGGGGTGTTAAAGTCCTTACTATGATTGTGTTACTGTTGGTCTGTGCCTTTACATCAATCAATATTTGTTTCATATATTTAGGTGCTCTTATGTTGGGTACATAAGTGTTTGCTAGAGTGATATCTTCTTGTTGGGTGGATCTACTAATTATTATGTAATTATGATCATAATTATCATTATGATTCTTTTATCATTATGTCCTTCTTTGTCTATTATACTCTTCATTTTAAAGTATTGCAACTACAGGTTTTTTTCTTTATTTCCAGTTCTGTGAAAAATCTTTCTAAATCCCTTTACTTTCAGTATATGTGTGTTTTCTGATCTGACGTGAGTCTCTTGTAGACAGCATATGTATTGGTCTTGTTTTCTTATCCATTCAGTTACCCTATGTCTTTTGATTGGAGTGTTTAATCCATTTACTTTTAAAGTGATTATTGATAGGTACATAGTTATTGTAATTTTATTATTCATATTTTTTATCTTCTTTTGTTTGTCGGTTGGTTTCCTCCTTCTTCTTGTTAAAGAAGTCCTTTTAACATTTCTTGTAATGAATTTTTTTGTGGTAATGAATTGCTTTAGCTTTTTCCTGTCTGGTAAGTTCTTTATCTCTCCTTCCATTTTAAATGAAAGCCTTGCTGGGTAGAGTAGTCTTGGTTGTAAGCCCTTGTTTTTCATCACTTTGAATATTTCCTGCCGCTCCCTTCTGGCTTGCAAAGTTTCTGTTAGAAATCAGCTGATATTCTTATAGGACCTGACTTGTAAGTAAATAGTTTTTTGGGGTTCTCTCTTTGTGTTTAACCTTTGGCATTTTAATTATAATGTGTCTTGATATGGGCCTGTTCATGTTCATCTTGTTTGGGACTTTCTGTACTTTCTGGGCTTGTATGTCTATTTCCTTCACCAGGTTAGGGAAGTTTTCAGTCATTATTTTTTCTAATAGGTTCTCAGTCCTTCCCTCCTTCTCTTCTCCTTCTGGTACTTTTATGATGCAAATATTGTTATGCTTGATGTTGTCCTACAGGTCTCTTAAACTATCTTCATTTTTTTTTCTTTTTGTTGTTCTGATGGGATGTTTATCACTACCTTGTCTTCTATATCACTGATTCAATCCTCTGTTTCATCTAATCTGCTGTTGATTTCTTATTTTTATAGTATATTCTTCAATTCATTTATTGTATTCTTTATTTCTGACTGGTTCTTCATTATGGTTTCCATGTCCTTCTTTATGCTCACTATTTCTCTTGGGAGGGGTTCTTATGCAGGCCAATTTTAGCCTTGCCTGTGACTGATGTGAAGCTACCTGGTAGGAGCTATAAAGCAATATGTGGTTGGTTGCTGCCTGTGCTGGACCTGGAGGTATGTGGAGGTGTCACTGCTTTAAAGCAAGGCCAGCTGCCACAAGTATTGGGCCTTGGGCAGCTTAGAAAAGGTCCCAGGTACTCCCTAAGCTTATTGCACCTGCCGGCTGCCCATAAGACTCAGCCGTTGAAAGAGTCTCCTTAGGTGCATAGGCCAGGCTGGCTGACACAGTGCTTAGTGTATTCCTGGTGATTCAGCAGTAACTGAGCAGCATGGGGTCCCAGAGAGTCACAAGGCATGGCTGGAGGTTCTAAGAATGTTAATTCAGATTCAGTTCTTGCACCAGTGTTCTGTCTATGACAAGTTCCCAAAATGTCCTGAGAACACCAGGGCCAGCCACCACTCATCTTGGCCTACAGATGCCTGCGAGCTGCCCAAGAAAGGTGACAGTACAAGTTGTGGCTGACTATCCGCCACCGAAAGTACCCCAGTCTGATGCAGGTTGTCCACTGCTGTGAGAGGCTTCCTGCAGCTTGTGGGGCGGGGTCACCACCCAAGAACTGAAAGTGTCCCCAGCAGTGCAGCATTAAGTGGATGGGGTGGGGACACAGGGCATCACCAAGGTGGTGCACATGCACAGATTTTACCAACCAGTGTAGTCTCAGATTTGGCCTTTTGGGGTTCTATGTAGAAAACATGACACCCTACTATAGACTATATTTCACACAGGGACAATGGCAGCTGTATTTCCAGCCTTCATCTTCAGGCCACCTTCTCAAGTTGCCACCCCTTCACTAGAGATCAGGTGAGTATTTGCAAGCAAGTGAGTCTGTGTGCAGACCTTTTAAGTGGGCATCTGGGTTTTCAACCACTTTCCATCTTACCAGGATGGACAGAGTCCTCACTGATTTTCACTGCCAGATATTAGGGAAACTCCTCTTCCTGACACACACTCCCTGGGCTGGGGAGCGTGGTGTGGAGCTGGGTACCTTTCCCTCTTCTCGGGGAATTTCTACCACCAACGTGTCCCTCCCATGTTTAACCACTATCTGTAGATTTGCGGTCAGCCAGTTTTAAGTCTCCACACCTCCAACAAGTCTAGATGTGGCCTCTTGTCTATATCCTTAGTTATAGGGGCTCTGTTCAGCTGGTCTTCAGAGCATTCTTTAGGTTGATTGTTCTATAAGTTAGTTGTAATTTTGATGTGATCCTGGGAAGCAGCAGGCATATCATTTACCTAATCCACTATCTTAGAACTTCTCTCTAGATTGTATTTTATAGTAAAAAGTAAGCCATTATCAGTTTTAAAACCAAGAGTAACATAGTAGACTCTCAAATTGTTATTGAAAAAGTAAATAAATGAATCAAAGATACATACAAATGTTTTATTTGAGTGACTGGAAAGGGAGAAATGCTCTTCATGAGAGAAAAGAAAGAAGAAAGAAAGAAAGAGGAAGAGAAGAAAGAAAAAAGAAGAGAAAAGAAAAGAAAAAAGAAAAAAAGGGGACCTGCTGGCTTTGGTCAAAGTGAAATGAGTTCGTATTTGGATATAATTGAACTTAAAGTGCTTGAAATCAATCCAAATCAAGTTGTTCATCAAATATATAGCTATGCAGATCACAGGTGTTGGATATACAAATAAAAATTGAAAGTCTACCACATAGATAGGATACTTAAAATTGTAGGGGTGAGTGAAATCCCCATACTCAAAGTCAAAGAAAAGATCAGGAGTATCCATGGAAAATACCCACATTTATGGGGTAGGGAGAGAAATAAACAAGTTAAAGAGAAAAGGCATTGTAAAGGAGTTAGAAGGAGAAGGCAGAGATTAATATATTATTGAAGCCAAAGCGAGAAAGAATTTAAAGAAAGAGGGTGATTACTAATGACAAATGTTTCAGATATACACAGGAGGATGAGTTCTAAAGAGCATTAGATTTGAAAATTAGAAAGTCATCAGAAAACTTCATATACGATGTTTCAGTAGAGGTACAGAAGCTAGATGGTAGGCAGTGAGAAAGCAGAGGCAATAATTGTAGACTACTCTTTAGTGAAGTTTGGTGATAAAAGGAAAATAAAAGATGGGATAGCTCATGAATTTATCAGGGTTAAAAGATGAATATTCTTAGAACTAGAGAATTCTCTGTATTATTGTAGGTAAAAGGAAGGCAGTTTCATCCAAAGAAAGATGGTGTGTGTGTGTGTGTGTGTGTGTGTGTGTGTGTGTGTGTGTGTCGAGAGGGAGGGAAGTAAAAAAGAGTGTGGAAGGGAAGGGAAGGAGGAAGGGGGTTGAAAATATAAGGTAAAATTTGTAGCATAGAAAGTAAAGATAACTACTGAAGTAATATCCTTGTAAAATCAAGAAGAGGTAGAATCAGCTAACCATGCATATGCAGTACTCAACTCTGGCAGGAAGGCAGGTGAAAGTTTCTTCAAAGACAGAACAGAAGTATAGGTTTAGATACAGGAAAAAGTTAAAATTCAAAGAAGAAAAAAAGGCAAACTGATCAATCTTAATTTCTATTACCCATTTGTCTATTCCTCCTACTTCTGTGTCTTGGACTCCACCTTCAGGAAACCTTTAGTATTTATTTTCTTATATGTGTCCCTCTTTCTTTCCTGCACTGCACATGTTTTACGTAGCAACCTCACATAATCTTTTTCCTTCAGTTTACCCCCAGCTGTTTTTTGCTGCCCTTCCACTTTTACTGTTTTCCTTTACTCCTTTCTCTACCCCTACCTAATATCTGTTTTTATTCCTCTCCTCAATGTAAATCCATGATCCACACACAATTAGTTCCTGAATCTCTCACTCCTTTTCATACAGACCTTTCCTGATTAATAAAGAATATACCTAGTGATTACTACATTTTTCAAGAGGTTGAAATGTGATAGAAAACAATAGCCAAAAAAGAGATAGTGTTGTGGGAAAAATTTGAACATGTTTACAGTATAAGGGAGAAGGTTCAGTAAAAAAGGAGTGAGATGTTAAAAGTAAAACAAAACTAAGACAGTATTTTGACACTAGAGCAAATAGAAGAAAATGAAATCCAGAGCACAGGTAGTAGGACTTGTCTGTCATAATGAGGATAGCTTTCCACCAAGGCAGGAGAGAAGGGGGTCAATGATAAGTCAAATTAATGCATATTTGTAGGAGGAAGGGACAGAAAGTTAAAGAGTTCTAAACTGATGGTTTATATTTTCTGGAGTAGTAGGGAGGTCAAGCACTGAGAATGAAAGTAGAAGTAATGGAATAAAATATGGGAGGAGCCTCGTGGTGGTTCCAACAATGTCTTGTGGGCAATAGAGGAGAGAGCATTCTAGGAATCCATCAAATTATCAGACAGAATAGAGGGTCAAAGAGAGTCCGAAAGCTATAAGTATAAATCCACATAGTTGTGTGATCTTCTTTTAACAATACTTAGCAGCCTACATGCAGGAAAATATGGCTTGAATAAGTCCTACCTGTAGGAAAAAAGTTGAATTAATTCAGGTGAAATTGAGATGGGGATGGATTTCATTGCCCCCAAGAGAGTATGCCATGTTTGAAAATGACAGGAGTTTGCTAATGGTGGAAGTATAGTATATAAGCCTGGAAAAGGTAATCAGAGACCTAATAATTGATATTTTCATATTCCTTTGGCAATGGGAATCTATTGAAGAGTTTTGAGAATGAGAATGACTTGACCAGACCTGTGTCTTGAAAATATCCCTAAGGAATATATGTAGAGGGTGGAATAAAAGCAGATATTGGAGGAAGAGAGGCCATTTAAGTAGTCATTTCAATAGTGTGGATGAGCTGACTTATACAGAGGTGGGCACAGAGGGGAGGAAATAAATTAGACATTTGTTTGAGGGTAGATTTGATAAAAATTGATGACTAAAAGGAATTTTTGTTTATTTGAATTGTTACATTTCTTCCTACATATCCTTCTTCATCACTGTATTCCACAGCAAAGTGATCCTTCCTATCATAGATACCAAGGGAAAAAAGTTTAGGACTAAAGGCATCTAAAGATTATAGACTCTTCTTGAAACTTCAGTAGTCTAGTGGAGAAAGCATGGGCTTTGGTGTCAGTCTTGGGTTCTAAATCCAGTTCCCCCACTTAATAGCTGCATGATTTGGCATAGTTAACTTCATTGAACTTTAGTTTCTTTCTCTGTAAAATGAAGATCATATCTATTTTCATAACTATTGTTAGATTTAGGTGAAATACTGAAAAATGTATAGAAAGTAGGTGCTTTCTGGTCCATAGTAAATGTTCAGTAAATGGTAACTAGTTCTATTTCTATTGTTTTTGTTACTATTATATCTTTATTATTATCTGTGTTTATGTAGTCCTTTTGCCATGCTCTGATGCCTTCTCCAGAGCTAGTTTCATAGTGTTACAACCTATTCCTTCCTTCTGTGTACTGAAGTCATAACAAGTGACATTGTAGAAAGGTGACTATCACTAAATAAGACACTGTGATTTAAACACTCTATATGCTTCAAGTCACATGGTGTGGAGGCCCTCCCTGCTCCTATTCCATCAATGAGCAAACTGGCACTAGGTTTACACCGATGGCAAAGGCTGTCCTTCAAATCAGATTGTATTTAACTTGTGGATAAAACCATACTAAACAAAGATGGTTTCTCAAATCATGTGTTTAATGGTTGCCTTATTGTATGTACAAATAAACCTCGTACCATACTATATGTCATATGTGAATATGTTATATTCATATTCTCTCAGTCATGTCTCACATAACTACCTGAAAAAGTACCAACTGGAAGAAGCTCCTCAAATCTCATCACTTCCAGACAATGCCTCAATAAAGGGCTAATATCCAAAATATATAAGGAACACATACAACTCAACAACAAAAAAACAAACAATCCAATTAAAAAATTGGAAGAGGACCTGAATAGACATTTCTCCAAAGAGGACATACACAGGATAATAGGACATATGAAAAGATGCTCAACATCACTAATCATCAGAGAAATGCAAATAAAAATCACAATGAGATATCACCTCACACCGTTTAGAATAGCTATTATCAAGACAAATAATAACAAGTGTTGGAGAGGCTGTGGAGGGAAAGAAACCCTCATATACTATTAGAGGGAATGCACATTGGTGCAATTGCTATGGAAGGCAGTGTGGAAGTTCCTCAAAAAATTAAGAATAGAATTACCATATGACCCAGAAATTCCTCACCTGGGTATCTAACCAAAAAGTCTAAAAATGTTTATCCATAAAGATACACATTCTCTAATGTTCACTGCAGCTTTATTTATGGTGGCCAAGACATAGAAACATCCAAAGTGTCCTTTGATAGATGATTGGATAAAGAAGATGTGGTAGATATAAACAATGGAATACTAGTCTGTTATAAGAAAAGATGAAATAGTGCCATTTGCACCAACATGGGTGGGTCTTGAGATTATAATGCTAAGCAAAAAATGTCAGACAGAAAAAGTCGAGAACCATATGATTTTACTGATATGTGGTATATAAAACTGAAAACAACAGGGCCGGCCGAGTGGCTCAGTTGGTTAAGAGCTCGCTCAAGAGTCTGAGCTCTGAGCAACAGCAGTTCGCGTCCAGCCCGAGCTGAGCAGCCGCTGAGCTGCCAACAGGTAGCAGGATGGCTCAGCTAAAAAAAAAAAACTGAAAACAACAAAGGAACAAGAAAAACAAACAAAGAAACAAAAACTCATAGACACAGACAATAGTTTAGTTGTTACCAAAGATAAGGAGGGAGGGGATGGTAGATGAGGGTAAAAGGGATCAAATATATGGGGATGGAAGGAGAACTGACTCTGGGTGGTGAGCACACAATGTGATATATAGATGATGTATTACAGAATTGTACAACTGAAATATATGTAACTTTGCTAACAATTGTCACCGCAATAAAATTTAATTAAAAATAAAATAAATTCCATCACTTAAGGAGCTCCTCCAAAAGCAAAACCCTAACAGCTAAGACCTCATAAACTGTATCATAAGCAGCTGTCCCTGAAATGATATCTACTTGTTGGGTGGCTGCCAAAAGATACTATCCTTCAAATAACCTTTGGTATGTCGTTGGACCTCTAGTTACACCCTGTGAATGACCAATCCTGCTACATAGTGGCTTTGCTCGGATTATACATCTACAGACATAATCAAAACAGTTGACTATTTTCTTCTAAATGAGTCCAGTATGGTTCTTTTAATAGAAGTAGAATGGTAGGGGTTCTTTCCTCAAGAATCTACTAAGTTTTTGCTCAGAAGAATCATTTTTCCAGGACTAAGGTTCAATTTTAAGTGATAACCTGAGTTAGAGGTACAAAACTGTTTATGCATAAAGGGAGATGAAAATGTCAGGGATTTTCCAAAAGTTTTCTTCAGCATCAGACCTAAGGCCCTAAGTTAATAAAACTGATAAGACGTTGTTAAGTGCTCTTGACAATGTTCTCAGTCAGACATTCTAGAATATTCTCTTGCTCAAGCTAAAACTGGATTTAATGGATTTCTCCATGCTCATGTTTTCCTCACTGTACTGTGGAGCCACTTGAAATTTCCAAGAATTGGGGCAAAATGGGGTTTTGAAAAGAGGGGAGAAAAGTGGTCAATCGAGTTCTCGCCCTAAACTCATCTCAACCTCAGATATCCACAAGGCTGCTCTCAGAGAGAAAAATGACCACATGATGCAGACATTTAAAAAGTGTGAAGAGTCTGTTTGGTTATGATAGAAAGATCAGTGAGTTTTATGCAACAAAATAGGAATACAGGGCCCTCTGTTAGCATATAGATTTTAAGGACATTTATGACAGCACTCAGTCATCTTACAAATTGAAGAGCAGCTTAGGGGATATAAGATTAAAATAAATTCTTTTAGTAATTTTAATATATCTATAAGCAACAACCAAAAAATAATCCACAACACATTCTTAGGGTCAAGGACAGGTAAACTATGGCAATCAATGTCTCCGTTCTAGCCTTATGGTTTGTCCTGCTTCCTTGCAACCCCTAGTGTTTCCTTGCCATTGAGGCACATCAGGGCTAAACTATCACTACCTAACATTCTTTCAGTATTGGTTATTTAATTTCATCTCCTGCTAGTGTAGAGTGCATAGCACCTGGGCATAATGATGAATTTTAAGCATTTATGCACACTAGCAAGCAATCCCAACACAACCTTGTGGTTGTGTTTCACTATAAAATGGGTCCTTCTGGCTTTTGTGGTATCCACATATGTGTTTGTATATGTGTGTGTTTACATGCATGTGTTACTATTTAGTAAGTAACAAGCAAAAAATGTCAGTGTCCTATAAGAACTAAAATAATGAGTTTCTGCTGAGTGTGACTCTCTATCCTCACATCAGTCAACATCATGTGCCTCTCCTGTGTGCCACAGTTAAATAACCACTAATATCTATGAAATTACATAGTACTTACACTCTATAATCATAAAATATTTGCCAGCATTTTCTGAATACATTGGCTTGAGTAGCTGTATGCCAGAAATTCAACTATTTTCTGAACACTAAAAGATTTACTTTTGATGGCAGACGTAAAATTGGTTTGTCTTTTAAACTAGGTGGGACCAACTGAAATAGAAGGTAGTGTGAGGCTTTATGTGGAAGTTTGAGTGAGTACATCATTTAAGCATAACTTTTGTCCTAATTTTAGGAAGTCATATAGAATATTATTCAAGAAATAATATCACAATGCTTTGTACACCTGAAACTAATTTTAAAAAAGAAATACTAAAATATACCTGGAACCCTGCATAAACCAGAGGATTTGACACTGTAATTGAAATGGCAAAGTCTGCTTTGTTTAGTCTTTTGAGTACAGAAATTCACTGTGTGTCTATCTGAAAGTCCAAACTAGAAAATAATTGGGTTCCCCCAAGCTTGTTCAGAAAGTCAGAGATGAGGGAGTGCTATTTTCAGCCCTACGTTGTCATTGCTCAATTTCTAGTGGTTGGGCAGTGTCTCCAAGCATGGAATGCTAAAAGGCAGGCAAATGAACCTCTCCCACAGCTTTTTATTGGTCTGTCCCTTGTACTTTTAAGAACAGTGCTTGAGGGAATAGCTAAAAATGAAAGATACTGAAGGTCACAAATTATAATTGGGTTAAAGACCTTGAGTAATATAAGGCCAAGTACTAGCTGACAAAAAATAAAGTGAGAGAGAGTAGACATGAGCAGCTTAATGTGGCCCTCTACTAATAATCTGGAGTATAAAACTTTGTGAAATGGCTTCTCAGACAAAAATGGGGGAGACAAAGAAGTAAACAAATATAATACAGTAGAAAAGTGCTGTGATAGAGATAAACATAAGATTCTATAATATTATAGTGATACCTAACATAAACTTAGAAGATAAGGGTAACCAAGTAGGGCTTCCTGTAAGATAACACATCTGAAATGAGCTTTGAAGGATGAATAAAATTTTACCTAATGAAGAAGTTGTGTCAGGTATTCCACATAGAAAGAAAATAGCCTGTCCAAGAGAGTGGAAGAATAAAAGAGGAGAAGCATGTATAAACTGCAGGTAGCTCTGCTTGGCTGGACTATAGAATTTTAAGAGGTAGTGAGGAGATGAAAAGATATGGCAGAGGAGGGAATGGCAAAATAAAAGGCTGGAGCAGAAAGCAAGAGCCAAATCCCATATGGCCTTTTGTGGCACTACACTGTAAACTCCACATAATGTTATGACTCTAAAAATTAAGCCTCATGAAAACAGAGACTGTCTATTAATGAATCCCATGCTAAGGCATTTAAACATTATCTTGAAGGCTAAAAATATCTATTAAATGGTTTCAAGCAGAGAAGTAGATGGTTAGATTTAGATTTCAGATCAATTTTCGTTGCTGGTTGGAGAACAAATAGGAGTAGTCAACACTGGATATGGGGGGAAAAGGTCAATAAGTCCATTGCAGTAGTCCAAGTGGGGGAAGATAGTGGCCCGGAATGAGGAATTTGGAAAATGTGTAAATTCAAGAGATATTAAGAAAATTGTATAAACAGGACAAGGTAACTGGATCAGAAAGAAGATATAAAGAATGTATCAATGATGGTACTATCAATTTAATAACTTGAACAGTATGGTACTACTTACTGAGATGGGGAATACTGGGAAATGAGCAAGTCAGTGAGGCAGAGTAGGGGTGTGGTAGGTGATGTGTTGGCATAGGATAGGATTATGGGGAGAGTGGGTGGCAAGGAGAGTAAGGAAAATATTTGTTCCATTTTGGAAACTATGAGTTTAAGGTATCTGACAAATATTCAAGTGGCTAAGAGGCCAGACAATTAAGTTTGTGAACTTGTTGCACCAATGTTGCTAACCTTTTTTGATATCAGAGGGATTTTTCATTATGCATTTGTACCAACTGGAAAAACAGTT
Source organism: Hipposideros armiger (assembly GCF_001890085.2). Lineage (NCBI taxonomy): Eukaryota > Metazoa > Chordata > Mammalia > Chiroptera > Hipposideridae > Hipposideros > Hipposideros armiger. The sequence goes on from NW_017731560.1 coordinate 2,326,036, forward strand.
AACCAAGTTTACTATTTGGAAGTGCTGAAAAGGCTGCATGAAAAAGTTAGACGACCAGAACTTTTGGCCAACAATTCATGGTTCTTGCATCAAGACAATGCACAAGCTCACACGACACTGTCTGTGAGGAACTTTTTAGCCAATAAACAAATAACTGTATTTGGAACACCCACCCTACCCACCTGATCTGGCCCCCAATGACTTCTTTCTTTACCAGGTGGTCAAGGAAATATTGAAAGGAAGACATTTTGATGACATCAGGACATGAAGGGTAATACGACAACAGCTCTGATGGTCATTCCAGAAAAGGAGTTCCAAAATTGTTTTGAAGGGTACACTAGGCACTGGCATCACTGCATAGTTTCCAAAGGGGAGTACTTCGAAGGTGACTGTAGTTATATTCAGCAGTGAGGTATGTAGCACTTTTTCTAAGATGAGTTTGTAAATTTAATTGTCCAACATCGTATATATCAAGTAATTGGCTAGATATATATCTGAAGCTCAGATGAAAAATCTGGAAATATAGGTTTGGCATCTACATACACATGATAGTTTAAAGTATAAGTCACTTTTAAAAAAATTTTATTGGGGAATTGGGGGAGGGGAACAGCGTTGGGGAATCAGGGAAGGGGAACAGAAAAGTTGCTGTCCTTCCATTTATCAGTCTAGTTGTGGAGGACGGCGCTTCACCGGCCCATGTTGGTATTGTGATCACTGCACTCTTCCCAGGTGAGGCAGTCACTTGCCGGCCACTGGACTGCCGCTCACAGCAGTTCATGGCAGGCCACGCCAGCTCACGCCAGCTGTCGGCCGCTCACACCAGCTGACAGCAACTCATGGTAGCTCATGGCAGCCCAATGCAGCCCCACTGTGTCCTATGCCATCGCTGGTGACTCACAGCAGCCAGCTCCAAGTCAAGCTGTTGTTCACCATCTTAGCTGTAGAGGGCACAGCGTCACTGACCCTCATATGGGATCCGAACCAGGGCTGTGCTGCTCAGAGCTGGCACTTTGAAGCCAACTCTTAACTAACGTGCCACTCCTTAGTCTATTGCCTTTATGGATGGAGATCCAAGTCCTTCACTATATCTTAAGAAAACCTATGCTCTTTATCTTATTTTGTATTTTTGCCTTAAATTCTAGTTATACGCTTTGGCCCTACACCATCTGTCACTTCCTTACCTAGGATTCTGGACAAGTATATCACTTACCAGAGGCATTTTCAGAATTGAAAGCAAAACTGCATATGAATATAATTAATTTGAGATCTAAGGCCCATGGCTATATCAAGCACTTGAATTGTTTTTTTCTAAGACTAAGGCCCAGTCCTTCCAATAATATATAGATAACAACTTGTGGCAGAAGTATATTAAGACTCTGCATTAGTCTTATATAAAATAGAGAGTTCTGCCTTTTCCCAGCATTGCCTCATCATCATGGCAATAAGCTTCTGACCGTACCTATAGATTCGGGACCTCCCATATCATGTTAGCTAAGCACAGCTACTTTAAAAAAAATTTAGAGATATAGTTTACATACAATAAAATTCACCCATTTTTAAAAAATATTTTTATTGGGGAATTGGGGGGATGGGAACTGCGGTGGGGAATTGGGGGAAGGGGAACAGACAAATTGTTGTCATTTTTGTTCTTCAGTCTAGTTGTGGAGGACGTTGCTTCACTGGCCCAAGTTGGCACCATCATTGCACTCTTCCCCGGCAAGGTAGATCAGGCACCGGCTTCTGGACGGCTGCTCACTGCGGCTGCTGGCCATTCACTGCGGCTGCTGGCCGTTCATTGCAGCTGCTGGCTGCTGGGAGCTCACGCTGGCTGCTGGCTACACACGGTAGCCCATGGCAACCTACTGCCACAGGGGCTGCAGCCTACGCCTTCGCCAGCGACTCCCGGCAGCCCAGCTCCAGGTTGAGCTGGTGTTCATCATCTTAGCTGTGGAGGGCAGTGTCACTGGCCCTCATACATGGGATCCAAACCGGGGCCCTCTGGCGTCCCAAGCCAGTTCTTTACCATCACGCCACTCAGCCGGCCCCACCCATTTTGAGCATATTTCATGATGAGTTCTGACAAGTTTATATACTCCCTGGAAGTAACAACTACAACAATCAAAACATAAAAGATTTTTATCACCCTAAAAAGTCCCCTTACACCTATCCCAGTCTTCCAGCCTCCTGCTCCAAGCCTCAGACAACTATATATTTGATTTTGTCACCTAGAATAGATTTGTCATTTCTGGAGGTTCACATAAAAAGAAGTATACACTATGTACAAATTTGTGTCTATCTTCTATAATAATATTTTTGAGATTCATCCATGTTCTTGCATATATCAGAAGCTTATTACTTTGCATTGCTAAATAGTATTCCATTTTATGGATATATCACTTTTGTTAACTAAACTTTAATGGAAATTTGGGTTGTTTCCAGGTTTTGACTATTTTTCAACAAAGCTATTATGAACATTCATGTGACATTTATTATGTAGACATATGTCTTTTCTTGTATAAATACCTAGGAATTGAATTGCTGGGTCAAAAGGTAAATGTATGTTAGTTTACCAGAAATTGACAAACTCTCTTCCAAAGTGGCTGTGTCACTTTTCAATCCCAGCACAATGCAAGAGAATTCCAGTTGCTCCACATTCTTGTCAATACCTGGAGTTTTCAGGCTTTTTAAAAGTAAAGATATTGAGAATGTTTTCATGTACATATTGGACATTGTTATGTCTTCTTTTACAAAATTTTTGAATCATCGTTTTTATAAAACTGAAATTATATCTTCATCGTGAATGAGAGTGATGTGTGGAAGGTGGTAGATAAAATGTGTCTCAGTCAATATTTTTCTCTTTGTCTTATTCAATATCTATTATCAGAATGTGGGTCCACGATGGTAGATTAGATAAAAAATATGCCTACTGAATCTTAGGATAATACCAAAATTACAAATAAATTATAGAACATCAACCTCAAGAATCATCTGAAGACTAGAGGAACAGAACCCTTATAACTAAGAATATAGAGAAGAGGCCAGTAAAAAAAATGTATCAAGTAAAAAAAAATAATAAAACGACTCGTTGGGGAGGCAGAAATGCTAAACAGGCTGACTCTAAACCCACAGGTAGTGGTTGAACAAAGGTAGGGACACCTTGGTGGCTGAAGCCCCCCAGAAGGACAGGTCTCAGCCCCACAACAGGCACCCCAGCCCAGGGGTCTTATGCCTGGAAGAGGAGTTCCCACAACACCTGGCAATGAAAATCAGTGAGGACTCTGTATATTCTGGTGAGAAGGAAGGCGGCTGGAAACCCAAATGCCCTTTTAGAAGGCTCACACACAGACTCACTTGTTTGCAAACACACAACTGGTCTCAGGTGGAGGACCAGCAACTCAAGACCCTCCAGAGACATATGGAGAAAGGCTGAGCTGTGTGGCTTTAGGGTGAGGGCTAGAGGGACAGTAGTTATTATCCCTGTGTGGAGCCCACCTCACATGTAGCCTACAGTAGGGTGCCATCATTTCTATGTTTAACCCTACCCCAAAGGGTCAAATCTGAGACTGCATTGGTCTGGTGAAATCCATGCATGAGCACCAACTTGGTGACAACATACCCCACCCCACTCAGCTAATATTGCATTGCCCAGGGCATTCTCAGCTACTGGATGGCCAGCTGTGCCTCACAAGCTGTGGAAGCATTTTACAGCAGTGGTTTGCCTGCAGCAGCCTGGAAAAATTTTGGTAGTGAGCAATTGGTCACAACCTGCACCATAGCTTGTTTTAGGTGGCTTTCAGGAACCTGCAGGCCAAAGGTGAACAGTGGCTGGCCACAGTGTTCTCAGGGTTTTTCTGAGAAGTGGTCAGAGGCCAAGCACTGATGCAAGAACTGAATCTGCATTAACCTTGTAAAAACCACCACCCATACCTGGTGGCTTCCTGGAACCCTGCCCTGCCCACCTAGAACTGCATTTCTGGGGACCCTCTTGGCACCTGGGTGGCAAATCAAACCCCACAATCCACAGAAGACTTTCACAGCAGTGGACAGCTCATGGCTGCCTGGGGAACTTTTGGTAGTGGGCAGTGACCCACAACTTATGCTGCAGCCTTGCTTGGGCAGTTATCAGGGATGTGTGAGATTGAGGTGAGCCGTCATTGTTTGTGGTGTTCTCAGGTCATTTCCTGAAGTTGTCACAAGCCAGGCACTGCTCTGGGGTGCCAGGCACTGGTGCAAGAACTGAATCTGCATTAAGCTTGTCTAATAGAGACCCACTTCAGATCGAAAGACACACATAGACTAAAAAAAGGGATAGAAAAAGATATTTATGCAAATGGAAATTTAAAAAAGCAGTGGTAAAATATTTATATCAGACAAAGTAGACTTCAAAATGAAGACAATAATAAGAGAAAAAGAAGTACATTACATAATGATAAATGGATTCACCCAACAACAGGATATCACCCTAGCAAAAATTTATACAACCAACATAGGAACACCTAAATGTATAAAACAAATATTGATTGACATCAACACAGAGATCGACAGTAACACAATCATAGTAGAGATTTTAACACCCCACTGACACCAATGGATAGATCTTCCAAACACAAAATCAACAAGGAAACAGCAGCCTTAAATGACACGTTAGACCAGATGGGTTTAATTGATATTTTTATAGCATTTCACATCAAAACAGAATACACATTCTCTTAAAGTACATATGAAACACTTTCCAAGATAGACCACATTTTAGGCCAGAAATCAAGTCAATAAATTTAAGAAGACTGAAACCACACCAAGCCTCTTCTCTGACCACAATGGTATGAAACTAAAAATCCATTACAAGAAAAAAACTAAAAAACACACAAACAAATGGAGACTAAACAACATGCTAGTAAATAATGAATAGGTCAACAGTGAGATCAAAAAATAACTCAAAAGATACCGTGAGACAAATGAAAATGGAAACACAATGACCTAAACCTTATGGGACACAGAGAAAGCAGCCATGAGAGGAAAATTCATAGCAATGCAGGCCTACCTAAAGAAACAAAAAAAAAACCCTCAAATAAACCATTTAACATTACAGCTAAGGGATCTGGAAAAATAACAACAAACAAAGCCCAAAGTGAGTAGAAGGAAGGAAATAACAAAGATCAGAGAGGAAATAAATTTTAAAAATTAAAAAAATACAAAAGTTTAAGGAAACCAAGGACTGGTTTCTTGAAAAGACAAACAAAATTGATAAACTTTTAACCAGGCTTGTCAAGAAAAAAAGAGATAGTATCCCAATAAATAAAATCAGAAATGGATTGGATGTCACAGAAATGGTGGCATGAGGAGTGCTTCTTGAAATCTCCCCTGGAAGATACAACAAAATGAACAGCTATAATGGAACAAAGGATTCTGTGCATGAAACAAGGGTATAGCCGAGAGACTGGCAAATTGAATCCCCTGAAGGTGAACAAATTGGGCGCCTGAGGGAGGGAAGGGGGAAGGGCAGAGACGGGGGACTCAGGCTGCAGGACTCCGGTTGGAGCTCGCTGCAGTCCAGAGCTCACTGCAATTGTGAGAGAGGAAATAATTTGGACTGCAGGCTCACCCCTTATGGTCCACAGTCCTGCCCAAGGGATCAGCATATAATATGGCTGAACCCAGCATTAGTGGAAGAGATCTTGGAGCAAAGACTGAGTACAAAAGGGTGAGAATGGTGGTTTAAGCCCTCTCTGCCAGGCAGAAAACAGAAAACAAAGAGGCAGAGTCTGGCCGCCTTCTCCCCAGCTCCCAGAGCTTGTCCCACCCCCATCCTCTCAGTGTTAGAAATGGACTCCAGAAGAAACGGTAGCAGTATCAGAATTGAAGAACTGAATATCTACAGCCCTGACAGCTGCAGCCCCACAGCCACAGACTCACAGCACAACTATATAATTTGGTAAAAGGGAAAGAAGTGTAGGAGCAAGACAACTGTGGACTGGTAGTCGGAATTTCTTGGATCCACAAAGAGACCAGCTGCCTCTCACAGCCCACCTCACCTCCACCTATCTGGGCAGATCCCTGTGGCTGCAATCAGAGCCTCTGAGTCATGCAGGCTTTGGTTGGGTTGCAGGGGGAGCACTGGGATTTCAGAATCTCAGAACTCTACACTGTCCACATCCCCCCACAGAGGCAGTGCCCTGGGACCCAGGCAAACTGCTCACAGAGAAGCCCATCTTCCAGGGAACGCCCCCACCCACCCATGCCACCCCCCCCATCACACGGAAGCTGGAACAGTGCAAGAGAAAATGTAATGCTACAGTGTGAGAGAGAATAAAAGGCTGCAGTGGGAGAGAAAATAAAACATTCCAGCAACATCTACTGGAAAACAAAGAAAGGCCTCTTCATATCAACCTGCTGCAGGACCCACTCCTATAGATGCCTAGGAAGAAATATAATAATTCCTTAATTGCCAACAATAACCAAGGTAACAAGGCAGCTCAGAAAGAAAATGACAAGTCTCCAGAAAATGAAGTTAAAGACATGGAAATATGTGACTTGAATGACAGAGAATTCAAGATTGCAGTTCTAAAAAAATTCAACAAGATGCAAGAAAACACACATAGGCAGTTTAATGAGCTCAGAAACATAATCAAAGAACAAAGTGAATATTTTACCAAAGATATTTAAACTTTAAAAAAAAGAACCAAATAGAAATTCTGGAGATGAAGAAATCAATAAAAGAAATGAAGAATGAAATAACCAGCTTAGGTAACATAGTTGATTAGATGAAGGAAAGAATTAGTGATATCAAAGGTAGAAATCAGGAAATGAAAAAAATGGAAGAAGAGAGAGACTTCAGAGTTAAAAAAAATGAAAGAACTCTACAAGAAATTTCAGACTCCACTAGACAGAGCAACATAAGAATAATGGATATACCAGAAGAAGAAGAGAGGAAGAAGGGAACAGAGAGTATATTCCAACAAATAGTCAATGAGAACTTCCCAAACCTGTGGAAGGAACTGGATCCTCTAAACCAAGAAGAAAACCAAACACAAAATTATATCAAACCCAACGGGCCTTCTCCAAGGCATATTGTACTAAAGCTGTAAAAAAGTACTGACAAAGAAAGAATACTCAAGGCAGCTGGGGGATAAGGGGTGGAGAGGGGGAAAAAAGCAGTAACCTATAAGGGAAAGCCTATTAGACTATCATCAGACTTTGCAGCAGAAACTCTATAAGCCAGGAGGGAGTGGATTCAAATATTCAAACTATTGAAAGGGAGAAATGATCAACCAAGAATAATATATCCAGCAAAGATATCCTTTAGATATGAAGGAGGAATAAAGACCTTCCCAGACATACAGAACCTGAGGGAATTTTCTAACACACAACCTACATTACAGAAAATATACTGACGGAAGCTATTCGACCTGAGAAAAACGAAGAATACAAAACCATGAGCAATAGTATGAACAGACAGAAACAGGAAATGTCAACCCCTGCAAAAAATGGGGCACTATACACTTAAGCATAACATAAAGGGTAAAGAAGATTAAAACATTTTAAAAAGAAAAAAAGGCAACTTGCTACTGCAACTCAGAAATCAACTCACAGCATAAGTACAGATAACTTGTGACAACAAAAACAAAAGGGGAGGAGTAAAGGTCTGAATCTGCAAAGGAGAATGGAGATAAAAAGCATGCTAAGGGCTGGCCGAGTGGCACGATGGTTGGGAGCTGGCTTGGGACGCCAGAGGGCCCCAGTTCGGATCCCACATATGGGGGCCAGTGGCACTGCCCTCTACAGCTGGGATGCTGAACAGTGGCTCAACCTGGAGGTGGGCTGCCTTGAGTCACTGGTGACAGCGTGGGCTGCAGCCCCTGCTGCAGTGGGTTGCCGTGGGCTGCTGTGTGTGGCCGGCAGCCAGCGTGAACGGCCGTCCAGAGGCCAGCTGCTGATCTGCCTCGCCCGGGAAGAGCGCAATGATGGTGCCAACTTGGGCCAGTGAAGCAATGTCCTCCACGGCTAGACTGAAGAACAAAAGGACAGCAACTTGTCTGTTCCCTTCCCCCCAATTCCCCAGCACTGTTCCCATCCCCCCAATTCCCCAATAAAAATATTTTTAAAAGCATGCTAAATAAATAGGACTACTGTATATATGAAACTATCTTTTACATAAATATAATAGTAACCACTAAAACAAAAATTTAGAACTGAGACATTTAACATAAAAAAAAAGAAACAGGGGAAAATCACACAATACCACCACTAAAATAGAACACAGGAACAAATGGAAAAAAAACAATGGAGACACTGTCCTACCAGAAAACAAAAGACAAAAAGGACTTAGGAAATCCTCATATATCAATAACCACCCCAAATGGAAATGGACAGAACTCACCAATAGAAATGCACAGAGTAGCAGATTAAATTAAAAACAAAACTGAGCCATATGCTGCCTACAAAAGATGTGTCTCAGCTACAAGGACAAATATAGACTCAAAGTGAAAATTGATACTCCAAGATAAGGGAATTCAGAGAAAAGCAGGTGTATTCATATTTATATCAGATGAAACAGACTTCAGGATAAAAAAAAGTAACAAGAGACAAAGATGTACATTTTGTAATCATAAAGGGAACAATACAACTAGAAGACATAACAGTCATCAATATTTATGCCCCCAATCAGGGAACACTGAAATATACAAAGCAACTACAAACAGATATAAAGGGAGAAATTGACCGAAACACAATTATAGTATGAGACCTAACTACATTATTGACATCTATGGATAGATCATACAAACAGAAAATAAGTAAGTAAATATCAGCTCTAAGTGACACATTAGACCAAATGGACATAATTGACATTTAGAGCACTTCATCCTAGAACACCAGATTATACATTCTTCTCTAGAGTACATAGAACAATGTCAAGGATAAACCATATGTTGGGACATAAAACTAGCCTCAGCAAATTTAAGAAGACTGAAACCATAATAAGTATATTCTCTGATCACAAGACTTTGAAATTGGATATCAACTGCAGAAAGAAAGCAGGAAAACCCACAAATAGGTGGAGATTAAACACCATGCTTTTATAGAACGACAGGGTCAAAGAAGAAATAAGAGGAAAGATTAAAAGATACATAAAAAATGAGAATGAAAATGCATCCTTTCAAAATTATTGGGATGTAGCAAAAGTAATAATAACTGGAAAACATATATTATTACAATCCTATCTCAACGAACAAGAATCCCGGATAAACAACCTAACATTACACCTTAAAGAACTAGAAAAAGAACAAATAAAACCCAAAGTCAGCAGAAGGAAGAAAATAATAAAAAATCAGAGCAGAACTAAATAAAATAAAGTACAAAAAGACAATAGAAAAAAGTATGCAACAAAGAGCTGGTTCTTTGAAAAGATTAATGAAATTGACAAATCCTTTGCTAGATCACTAAGATAAAAAAAAACACAAAAAATCAAAATCAGAAATGAAAGAGAAGTTACCACCAGTACCACAGAAATACAAAGGATCATATGAGAATACTATGAAAAATTATATTCTAGAAAATTCAATAACCTAGAAGAAATGGACAAGTTCTTAGAAATATACAGCCTTCCTAGAATGAATCACAAAGAACTGGAAACAGCAAGAAAATTGAATCAGTCGTCCAAAACCTTCCCAAAAGCAAAAGTCCAGGACTAGATGGCTTCACTAGTGAATTCTACCAAACATTCAAAGAGGATCTAACACCTGTCCTCCTCAAACTCTTCATAAACATTGAAGAACAGGGAATACTTCCTAACTCATTTTATGAGGTGAATTTTACCCTGCTAACAAAACCTGGTAAGGATAACACAAAAAAACTACAGACCAATATTTCTGATGAATACAGGTGCAAAAATCCTAAACAAAATTGTAGCAAATAGAATGCAATAGTGCATTAAAAGCGTTATGTATCAAAATCAAGCGGGTTCATCCCAGGGGCAAAAGGATGGCTCAACATATGCAAATTAATCAATGTGATACATGACATAAACAAAATGAAGACAAAAAACATATGATTATATCAGTAGATGCATAAAAACCATTTGACAAGATACAACATCCATTTATGATTAAAACACTTAATAAAATGGTTACAGAAAGAAAATACCTTAAAATGATAAAGGCCATGTATGACAAACCCTCTGTTAATATCATAATTAACATTGAAAAATTGAAGCCATTCACTCTACATTCAGGAACAAGACAGGGTTGTCGCTATCACCACTGCTTTTCAACATAATTTTGCAAGTCCTAGCCAGAGCAATCAGGCAAGAAAAATAAATAAAAGGCATCTAAATTGGAAATGAAAAAGTTAAATTGTCACATTTTGCAGATAACATTATTCTTTATACAGAAAACCCTAGAGACTCCACCAAAAAGCTATTAAAAGCAATAAACAAATACAGTAACTTTGCAAGCTACAAATTCAGTGTGCAAAATTTCATTGCATTCCTATTTACTAACAATGAAATTTCAGAAAAAGAAATAAAAAACAATTCCTTTTGCATTTGCAACAAAAATAATAAAATACTTAGGAATAAACTTAACAAAGGATGTGAAGGCCCTATGCACTAAGAACTGTAAGACATTTTTAAGACAAATTAAAGAAGACACAAAGAAATGGAAAGGCATTCTGCATTCACAGATTGGAGGCATCAACATAGTTTAAATGTCCACATTACCCCAAGCAATATACAGATTTAATGCAATCCCCATTAAATCACAAGGGCATTTTTTCAAGAAATAAACAACAAAAAATCATCAGATTTGTAGGGAACCACAAAAGACCCTGAATAGCCAAGCAATCCCAAGAAAAAAGAATAATGCTGGAGGTATTACACTTCCTGACATCAGCTTGTACTACAGAGCAACAATAACCAAAACAGCATGATATTGGCAGAAAAAAACAGAGACACAGACAAATGAAGTAGAATTAAAAACTCAGATATAAACCCACATAAATATGGACCAATAAGTTTCAACAAAGGATCTAAAAACATACAATGGAGAAAAGAGAGTCTCTTCAATAAATGTTGCTGGAAGAACTGGAAAGCCATGTGCAAAAGAATGAAACTAGACTGCTGTCACCATGTACCAAAATCAACTCAAAATGAATAAAAAACCTAAACATAAGACCTGAAGCAATAAACTGCATAGAAGAAAGCATAGGTACTAACTTTATGGAGCTTGGCTTCAGAGAGAATATTATGAATTTGACCTCTAAGGCAAGGGAAGTAAAAGATAAAATAAATGAATGGGGCTATATCAAACTAAAAAGCTTCTGCACAGCAAAAGAAAACATGGACAAAGTAAAGAAGCAACCAACCAAATGGGAGAAGATTTTTGCAAACAACACTTCTGATAAGGAGCTAATATCCAAAATATGTAAGGAACTCATACAACTCAACAACAAAAAAGAAAAAAATAATCCGACTAAAAAAAGGGTAGAGGACCTGAACAAACATTTCTCCAAAGAGGACATACAAATGGCCAATAGACTTATGAAATGATGCTCAGCATCACCAATCATCAGAGAAATGTAAATAAAAATCACAATAAGATATCACCTTACACAAGTTAGAATGGCTATCATCAATGAGACAAAAATAACAAGTATTAGAGAAGCTGTAGAGGAAAAGGAACACCTTACACTGTTGGTGGGAATGCAGATTGCTCCAGCCACTATGGAAGGCAGTGTGGAGTTTCCTCAAAAAATTAAGAATAGAATTACCATATGAGCTAGCAACCCCTCACCTGGGTATCTATCCAAAAAGTCTGAAAACATTTATCCATAAAGATATATGTGCTTCAATGTTTATTGTAGCTTTATTTATGGAGGCCTAGACATTGGAACAACCAACGTATCCTTCGATAAATGATTGGATAAAGAAGATATGGTACATATACACAGTGGAATACTATTCTGCCTTAAGAAAAGATGTAGTGCCATTTGTGACAACATGGATGGATCTTGAGATTATTATGCTAAGTGAAATAAGTCAGACAGAAAAAGTCAAGAACCATATGATTTCACTGATATGTGGTATATAAAACTGAAAACAACAAAGGAACAAGAAAATAAAATAAAGAAACAAAACCTCATAATACAGACAATAGTTTAGTGGTTACCAGAGGGTAAGCAGGAAGAGGGGTGCTTGATGAGGGTAAAAGGGATCAAATATATGGTAATGGAAGGAGAACTGACTCTGGGTGGTGAAAACACAATGTGATATATAGATGATGTATTACAAGATTGTATGCCTGAAATCTATGTAACTTTGCTAACAATTGTTACCCCAATAAACTTTAATTTAAAAAAAATGGAGACCAAACACCAAAAAAATAAAAAAAAACAGGGAAAAAAAACCCAGCATGGTACTGGCATAAAAAACAAAACATAGATCAATGGAACAGAATTGAGGGCCCAGAAATAAACCCACACTTATATGGTCTTTGAATCTATTATATAAAAGGCAAGAATATACAATTGGGTAAAGACAGTCTATTCAATCAATAATGATGGGAAAACTGGACAAAAGATGCAAAATAATGAAAGTGTACCACTTTCTCATTCCATATACAAGAATAGACTCACAGTGGATTAAAGACTTTAATGTAAGACACTTAACCATAAAACTCCCACAAGATGGGCTCCCCAGAGTACAGATTCTGAAAAGATGATTTGCATGAGTACATTTATTGAACAGTGTTTTTAGCAACACTTGTGAGGGAGTGAGAGAAGCAGGGTTGAGGAGAGAGAAAAGCTGAACTCTGATGCAGTCACAATAAAGGACCCAGCCAATCCTACAGGGAGCTCTAAAGCTAGGATGGACTTGGAAATTTGACACACATTGAGGCAAGGAGGATGGTCCTCTATACTCCTACTTCTACCAGTCAATGTATGTAGGCTGCTCCTGGAGAGAAAGCCACAACATTAGAACAGGTAGCTCCATTTGTCTGAAGATAATTTTTGAAGAGAAATTCAGCTATGAGCTGTCAACACAGAAGAAGACTGGCATCTGGGGTAATAAGTGCTTTGAATCTGAAAAGAAAAATGAGGTATATGCACAGTACATACAGCACCCACTACAGTATACAAACATTAATATAACTTCATTATATAAAAGAGTGTTTCATTCCTTCTTTTTTTTTTTTATTTTAAAGATTTTTTTTATTGGGGAATTGGGGGGATGGGAACAGTGCTGGGGAATTGGAGAAAGGGGAACAGACAAGTTGCTGTCGTTTTGTTCTTCAATCTAGTTGTGGAGGATGTTGCTTCACTGGCCCAAGTTGGCACCATCATTGCGCTCTTCTCTGGCGAGGCAGATCAGTCGCCGGCTTCTGGACGGCCGCTCACTGCGGCTGCTGGCCGCTCACGCTGGCTGCTGGCCGCTCACGCTGGCTGCTGGCCACACACGGTAGCCCATGGCAATCCACTGCCACAGGGACTGCAGCCCAGCTCCAGGTTGAGCTGTTGTTCAGCATCTTAGCTGTGGAGGGCAGTGTCACTGGCCCTCATATGTGGGATCCGAACCGGGGCCCTCTGGCATCCCAAGCGAGTTCTTAACCATTGTGCCACTCGACCGGCCCTGTTTCATTCCTTCTTAAACACTCTTTACCAAACTTTCACTCGTGTCCATCCCTCTAACATCATATTCTATTCTAATTCCTTATGAGCTAGTTCTGACTGCTTCCACATCAGATCTCAGGTATTCTTGATTAATTAGGAGCTATGCAGAGGATGTTTATTTACCTCACATTATTCTCAGAAATCTCAGTAGCATAGACAGGAACAATTCAAGTTTACCTAAGTTACCTAAGATGGGTGTCTACCAAGACCCTACTTCCACAAGTGCTCCATATGGGTTTGGAATGAATCCAGCAGAGTCTATATCCAAAAGAGCGAGTATGTTTAGATTGTAAAGTTCTGAGACTTGTCTGAATCTAATGATGTGTTGCAGTGAAGAAGAATTTAAAATATGGTCAATGGGGGAAGCTGGAAATCAGAGCCAGAAAAGCAACACCCATTATTGAGTCTGATGGATAAGGCAAGGTCTTATACATGAAAAAAAAAAACCAAAAATACAAGGCAATGGTTTCTTCTGGTAACCTGTCTAGGTGGCCAACCTGCACACCTACACTAGTTGAAACTTTTCTTCATTAAATTTGTCTTTTTCATTTGGAATTCCTACAGAGAACAGCATAAGGAAGCTGTGGTCAAAAGGAAAGAGCACTTAAGCAGGAATCCAGAGAAAAATGTCCAGAGAAATTATTATGAATTATATCACATATAATAAATCACTTAACCTATCTGAGATTCACATTTTTCTCATATCTAGGGTGAAAATATGAATACAGTACCATTTCCCAGAATTGCTGGGATTTAATGAATTCACAAATATGAAGCTGCCTGGCTTCACATTAGTGTATGCTTTCACACAGATCTATAAGATGCTACTCCTCAGCACCATAGGCCATCAAAGCACCATAGGCCATCCAAAAAAGGGACACTTTTCAGTTTGTGTTCAAAAAACTAGTTCCTGATTGACTCATATCTTTTGTAGTAGTTTGGTCTCATGGTTTGTCTATTAACCAACTGTCGTTGTTGATCAATAGCCTCTGGCTGAATTTCCTTCTTTGGCTAAAGATGTTCAGGTTCTTAATCTTTCTTATTTCTCCTTTCTCCTTTCTCCTGCCTCCTTTCTCCTTCCTCCTCCCC
>NW_017731560.1:2340951-2353587 GCF_001890085.2 Hipposideros armiger
CTTCTTCTTCTTCTTCTTCTTCTTCTTCTTCTTCTTCTTCTTCTTCTTCTTCTTCTTCTCCTTCTTCTTCCTCTCTCCCTCCCCATCTCTCCCCATGTCTTCTATCTCTCACTTACATGTGTAGAGTTCTACTGCTTTCCCTCTAAGCATGGGCAGAGTTACTGCAGTCTCCACCTTCTTCAAAAACAGGATCTTTTCTTTTTAAGCATTTTGCTGAAGATTTTTCTGGAAAATAGAAGACATCAAACATAAAAGACCTGGGGGATTATCAGTGGATTACAGAAAACAGAGTTTCCACTATCTTAATTCTGTATCATACAAACTGTCTTGTGAGTTGAGTCTTTGCCCCCAGTGAGTGAAGCTCCCACCTTTCCTTCCACCCCCAATTTCTTGATTTCCACCTGGGGGTATATCCTACATGCCTTAAAAGCTCCTCTTTCCATATTGAAGATGGAACTCATGCATTGTCCTAAATATCCCTTTCTCCAGTGGGCAGCAGTTATCTCTGAAGCAATCCAGACAGGTAAACTCCTTGCTCACTAAGCCTCTGGATACTTTATTGCTCACACAGCTCCTTTCAGTCTGTGGCTCCTCAACTGCTTAGTTTTTACAGTTTATAACAAAATTTATGCTGCTTACAAGCTTTCAACTTTCCAACTTTATGTCTGTATTCTGACAAGTGTTCTCCTTCAATTCAGAGGAGGATTGGCCATTTCAAAAACCAAGTCATGACCTTTGGTCCTTTTCATGCCCTTGACTATTTTAGCATTAAATAACAATATGCAGGCTCTCTCCTGGAATAGGAGTGGAATTGGTCACAGACACAATTCTAACACAGTCCCCAGACATAGCCTTGTACATGACCCAAGCTGTCCTCACTGCAAGCATCTCCATGGAAGCCAGAAAAAGTATGCAATTTGAGCAGCCTGAGGTCAAGTCCCTGTGGCACTTATATTTTCCACACTGAGTGACGCAGGTGAAAGTGACTCAAGTAACAGTGACACAGGCTAAGTCCTAAATGAGCCTGCTACTCCCCAGCCGACCATCAAAGGTCACTCTGAATTTTTCCAATTTGCCATACTACTACCAGCTGACAGAGTGTTTTCACAAACTTTCTTAGCCTGTCATCAAACTAGCTAACTTCTCAAAGAGAAACAACAAACTTTGAGAATTGATGGTCCTTTTTCTCCGCAGCATGAAATGTTTTGACCCATGGAATCATTCATTCATTTATAATTCAAACAATTTGGGGCTAAAATAATCTGCAGAATTGTACAGTGCTATATTGTACTTGCCTCTCTCCTATGTAAACGTCCTTGGGAGTGAGCTAACCAGTGCTGTAGAAAGAGCCACTGTTGAGGTGACATCATCAAGATGACAACATAAGTTGTTCATGATTTCAGTTCCCCTTATAAGAAGCCAGCTAACAGCTAGCCATAGAAAAGACTCCACTGTAAAAATCTCAGAACCCAGTGGTGAGGCTGAAGTACCTCCCTGGACCACAGAGACTGAGAATGCACCAGAAGAGTAAGAGGAGCAGTTTCAGTTTGACCACATCACCCCACCTTCAGGGCAGCACAGTGCTGCACTGAGAGGGCTGCACTGGGCATCTGGTTTCTCTAGTGGATCAATGGATAAAGAGAGCCTAATGTTGACATCCATCTCCCTCAGTGCTGCAGGACAATTCCTGGGATGCCAACTCAAGGAGATCACTGCAGGGGGAATGGATGGGGCTCAAAAACTAGGGAACAGATAGACACTGAGAAAGATAGTAGGGCTTACAGCAACCAGTACTCAGCTCATTCCACTGAATAACGAACAAATAAACAATCCAATTTAAAAGTAAGCAAAGGGCCTGAATAGATATTTTTCTAAATAAAATATGTAAATGACCAACAGTTACATGAAAATGTGTTATATATCACTAATCATTAGGGAAATGCAAATCAAATTCACAATGAGATATTACCTCGCACATGTCAGTATGGCTATTATCAAAAAGACAATAGAGGACTTCCTACCATCGCTTCTTCTTCTTCTCCTTCTCCTTCTCCTTCTCTTAGTTGTGGAGGGCGCAGCTAGCTCAGTTCCAAGTCTAATCACCATCCAGTCGCCGGTAGGCAGCCCACAGCTGCTCAGCTCAAGGTGCCATGTTCAATCTTAGTTGCAGGTGGGCATAGCCCACCATCCCATGTGGGAATTGAACTGGCAACCCTGTTGCGCAGAGCTCACGTTCTTAACCAACTGAGCCACTCGGGCCGGCCCCCTACCATCTCCTCTTAATCGGATGCCTCCACTGCCCCTCCACTTCGTCAGCCATGTTAGAGACCCTGCAGAATAAATAGGATTTGATTTCCATTTTCCTCAATTCTCACAAAGGATTCTGTTTTCTCAGTTCTGTTAAATCAATTTTTCACTTGCTCATATTGTTTTGAGCTCCCCAAATTTTCTTGCTCTTTTTTCTTCTAGTTCCCCTCATCCCTGTGTTTTCCCCATTTCTTTGTTTATTTTAGTGAGTGTCAGGAGGGAGCAAAAATAAGGGTGTGTGTTACATCTGTCAACCTTACTTGAGAGTCTGAATGTTGATCTTAGATTACTGGATCTATGTTCATAAATAAATGAACTCATAACGGTTATTCTCATTTGGTTCTTATATGGTTTTGGAATCAGTGCTGTTCTAGTCACAGAAATGATGTAGGCAGCTTTTCTCTATTTTTTATTTCCTGGTATTAAGAATTAGGAAATACCTGTACTTCGAAAATTCTTCTTGGCCTGGCATTGCCTATCCCTCCCCACACCCCATGATAATCATATGATTAGATTTTGATTTTTAGATTGCTTCTAGTCTAGTCAGGCTTTTAATTTTTTTACACCAATTTTGAAATTTTATATTTTCTAGAAATGTGTCCATTTTGTTTGTTGTCAAATTGATTATTCATCACACTTTTATTCTGAAAATCTCTTTTAGGTCTCCAAGTATTTCTCATTTGTTTTTCTTTATTTTATTTTATTTTAAAGATTTTATTGGGGAATTGGGGGAGAAGAATAGCGCTGGGGAATCAGGGGAAGGGGAACAAACAAGTTGCTGTTGTTTTGTTCTTCAGTCTAGTTGTGGAGGACATTGCTTCACTGGCCCAATTTGGCACCATCATTGCACTCTTCCCGGGCAAGGCAGATCAGTCGCTGGCTTCTGGACGGCCGCTCACTGCGGATGCTGGCCACTCACGCTGGCTGTTGGCTACACACGGTAGCCCATGGCAACCCACTGCCACAGGGGTTGCAGCCTACGCCGTCACTGGCGACACACGGCAGCCCAGCTCCAGGTTGAGCTGTTGTTCAGCATCTTAGCTGTGGAGGGCAGTGTCACTGGCCCAAGCCAGTTTTTAACCATTGCACCACTCGGCCAGCCCCATAAAATCACTATCTTGAAGAAATATCTGCACTCCCATGTTCACTGCAGCATTATTACAACAGCCAAGACATGAAAACAACTTAAGTGTCTTTCGAAAAGTGAATGGCTAAAAAAAGTATATACATACATTGGAATATTTAGCCATAATAAAGAAGGAAATTCTGCCATTTACAACAACATGGATGAAACTTGAGAGCTAAGTGAAATAAGGCAGAGAAAGACAAATATTGTATGATCTCTCTTATATGTGGAATTTTTAAAAACTGAACTTTTGGAAAGAGTTAATTGGTGGTTGTCAGAAACAGGGGTGGGGAGTGGGGAAAATGGTTGAAGATGGTCAAAGGTATAAATTTCCAGTTATAAGTTAATAACTTTGGGGGATATATTATATAGCATGGTGATTATAGTTAACAATACTGTATTGTATACTTGTATGTTAATAAGAGAGTAGATCTTAAAAGTTTTTACACCAAAAAAGTAACTACATGAAGTAATGGATGTGTTAAGTAGCCTTATTATGGTAATCATTTCATTATATACATATACATATATATACATAGACATATATATATATATATATATTTAATTAATATATATTAAATATATATATATGTTTAATGTCACGTTGTACACCTTAAGCTTACATGATATTATATGTCACTTATGAGGTCTGACAATTAAGTTCACACACTCATCCTAGAAAAAGTGTTACATACCTCATTGCTGAATATCACTATGGTCACCTTCTAAGTATTTCCCTTGGGAAGCTATGCATTGATGCCAGTGTCTAGTCCACCCTTCAAAGCAATTTTGGAACTCTTTTTTCTGGAATAGACACTAGAGCTGTCATCATATTACCCTTGATGTCCTGAATGTCATCAAAATGTCTTCCTTTCAATATTTCCTTTATCTTAGGGTAAAGAAAGAAGTCATTGGGGTCCAGATCAGGTGAGTTAGGGCGGGTGTTCCAGTACAGTTATTTGTTTACTGGCTAAAAACTCCCTTACAGACAATGCTGTGTGAGCTGGTGCATTGTCGTGATGCAAAAACCATGAATTGTTGGAGAACAGTTCTGGTCATCTAACTTTTTCACAGAGCTTATTCAGCACTTCCGAATAGTAAACTTGGCTGACTGTTTGTCTAGTTGGTATAAATTCATAATGAATGATTCCTCTGATATCAAAAAAAGTTAGCAACTTGGTTGCAACAAGTTTGCAAATTCAGTTGTCAGGCCTTATATATTTCAATAAAGCTCGGGAGAGAGAAAGAGAAACTATCTGTAGGGACTAAATTTCAAAATACTCAAATGATGCACAGAGATTCTGGGTGGCCTCCATCTAGTGCCATATGTTCAAGTTATAGAAACGCATGATAAACCTGAAGGGCAAAGAAGCCTGAAGAGAATGAAAGACCAATTTATCCAATTATGACCTCCAAGGGTCCCTAGATTATAGTTTCCCTGGACTTTATTTTCATTCAGTCTAGGGTTATGTCCCACTTTGTCATGGTGGATATGCTGCTTAAGACTACACTTGACCTGGGATGTCTTATTGTATCAGCTAGGATCCTTGAAGAAAACAGGTATCACAGTCACACTGGGTAATTTGGGAAGAGTTTAATAAAGTGGCCATTGGACCAGCTGAGTATCTCAGTCGGTTAACAGCTTGCTCAAGAGTGCGAGCTCTAAGCAACAGAGTAGCCAGTTCAATTCCCACATGGGCCAGTGAGCTGCATCTCAGCTGAGCTGCTGCTGAGCTGCCAACAAGTGGAAGAATTGTTCAGCTAGTGAGAGCACATGCTCCTAACAACAATGTTGCCTGTTCGAGATGGTGGACTACACCCGCCCGCAACTAAAGAGTGAACTCAGCACCTTGAGCTGAGCTGCCGACCAGATGGCTCAGTGGATACAGCGTGCACTCTTAACAATGAGGCTGCTGGTTCGACTCCTGCATGGGATGGTGGCTATGGCTACCCACAACTAATTGAACACAGCACCTTGAGCTGAGCGGCACGACTGGACTTGGCGCTGAGCTTGCTGTGCCCTCCACAACTAAGATTGAATTGCAACAACTTGACTTAGAGCTGACGGGTCCTGGAAAAACACAATATTCCCCTTCCCCTATTCCCCAGCATTGTTCTCCTCCCCCAATTCCCCAATTAAAAAAAATCTAAAAATAAATAAATAAAGTGGTCATTAATAAAAGTGTGTGCAAGATTTAGAGAAACAAGGTTTAGTGTAGTTTCCATTATTGACAAGAGGGAAGAGAATGCTTAGACCTGAAGGTGTAAGGAGATGGTAACTGGAACCCAGAAAGAGTAGCTATGTATTCAGGTAACGTGACAGGAGCTGTGGCCTTCAGTAGGCAAGTTGAAGTATACAATGTTTGCTCAGGGAAGGAGCCAGGGGAGCAAATATTCTTACTTCACATTCTCCTCACATTCTAATATCCTGTCTATGTCTCCCATTGGTCCAACTCAACTAGGAACCAAAAGGCAAGTAAGTCCTTTGTTGTAAACAATAGAAGTTATCCTTCTTGGGTCTATAGCAGGGTGGAGAAGGGTACAAAATGGACCTGGAAAAAAATGAAAAATATCCAGCATATACATATTCCTTAGGTATGGATTATGTCTCTGGGCTTCCCTGCCTCTCTGAAGTTATCATTTCACAGGCAGCTGATAAAAGTTTGACTTTTCACCTTGTTTCTCCCTTTACTGTCTATGATGAATTCTTCCTGCTGCAGTTCCACCAGAGGGGAGAGTAGCAACTTGTCTTCCTTCTGTGAAAGTCTACTCACTTTCTGGAGTTTAGTTCATTGGATTACTTTTTGTCTTCAGTTCACCGGTATGTTTTTTTAAAACCATGATTGTATACTTTATTTCAGTTTTTTGGTGTTATAATAAGAGTGACAGTGGACATCATAGCAAAGGGATGTGAGGTGAACCTCTTGAAGTCTCCCTTGGAATTTACAAAAAAATTGAACAACTGTAATTACACAAAGGACTCCATGCATAGCACACAAGCAAGACTAAGAGACACACAACTGCAATCATCTAAAGGTGGGCAAATTGGGAGAGTGGACAGGAGGGAAAGGGGGAAGAGCAGAGAAGTGGGCAAGGCAGGCACAGGATACAGACTGGAGCTTGAAGCTCCAAGCTCCCTGCATTGCAGAGCTACTGCAGTCATAAGAGAGAGAAGAATTTAGACTGCTAGCGCTCCCCTTATGGCCCACAGTTCCACCTGAGGGATCAGCATATAACACGGCTGAACCAATGGTTAGGGCAGAGACCTAGCAGCAAAGACTGAAGGGTGAAAGCTGCAGTTTAAGTCATCACTGCCAAGCAGAGGATGGAAGGCAGAGACACGGAGTCTAGCGGTCCCCTCCCCACCCTCCCAGAGCTCGCCCTACCCCCCACGTGCCCAGTGATAGAAGCCGAAGAGTTGCAGTGTCAGATCAATAGAACAGAATATTTGCAGTTCTGAGAACTGTGACATGCAGCCACGGACTCGCAGCACAACGAGTTCTGGCAAAAGGAAGAAAGCCTTAGGTGCAGGACAGGCTGTGCAGGTGGTTGCCACCATTGCTCAAAACTGCCTCTCACAATGCAGCCCGCCCCTGACTCCGCCTATCTGGGTGGATCCCTACAGGGGTAAACAGAGCCTCTGAAACACACAGGCCCTGAATCTGATGCAGGAAGAGCTTTGGAACTTCAGAAGCTCTCCACATCTTCCCATAGAGGTGGTAGACTGAGACTCAGGTGGTCTGCTCACAGAGGAGAAGCCCACCTTCCAGTGAATCCCATCATTATATGAAAAGTCGAAACAGTGCAGAGAAAATGTAATGATAGAACATGAAATAGACTAAAAGGTTGAAGTAGGAGATGAAATAAAGCTTTCTACCAACACCTACTGGAGAGCAAAAGAAAGACCTCTTCCTACCTACCTATTGCAGAACCCACTCCTGTAGATGCCTAGGAAGAGAAATAATAATTCATTGATTGCCTTGAATAACTAAGGTAACAAGGCAGCTCAGAAAGTAAATGTGGAGAAAAGGGAACCTTGGTGCACTGTTGCTGGGACTGTAGATTGGTGCAGCCATTATGGAAATCAGTATACAGGTATCTCAAAAAACTGGAAATAGAACTACTGTATGACCCAGCAATTCCGTTCTTGGGTATCTATCCAGAGAAACCCAAGACGCTAATTCAAAAAAAAAAACATATGCACCCCTATGTTTAATGCAGCACTATTTACAATAGCCAAGACTTGGAAACAAACAAAATGCCCATTGGTAGACGACTGGATTAAGAAACTGTGGTACATTTATACAATGGAGTATTACTCCACTATAAAGAAGAATGAAATCGTACCATTTGCAACAGTATAGATGGACCTAGAGATTATTATGTTAAGTAAAATAAGTCAATCAAAGAAAGACAAATACCATATGATCTCACTTATATATGGAATCTAAAAACTGAATGAACAAGCAAAGTAAACAGAAATGGTCTCAGAGCTATAGAGGAACAACTGATGGTTGCTAGTTGGGAGGTGGGTGGGGATGAGGGAGAAAGGGAAGGGATTAGAAAGCATAAATAGGTAACTACAATAGTGCCACAGGGATATGAAAGACGGGTTGAGGAATATAATTAATAATGTAAGTATTTTGTAGCGTGTCAGATGGTCACATGTCTTGTTAGGGAGGCCACTTCAGGGATGGGGTAGAGGCTTGATCACTGCACTGTACACCTGAAGCTGATGTTGGGTAATATTGGATGTCAACCATAAGTGAATATATATATATATATATATATATATATANATATATATATATATATATATATATATATATATATATATATATGATCATGGGACATGGAGTATAGTGTGGGAGTGGAGTCAAAAGAATTGTAATAGATATGTATGATATGGGGGGGAGAACTAGGGCGGTGGATTGTGGGAGGAGGGTTGTCACTTTGAGGGGTAAAAAGTATAACTATTGCACTGTGTTGTACAGCTGAAACTAAATTTTAAAATATGTTTATTTCAGGGCAGGCCGAGTGGCGCAGTGGTTAAGAGCTGGCTTGGGATGCCAGAGGGGCCCGGTTCAGATCCCACATATGAGGGCCAGTGAACACTGCCCTCTACAGCCAAGATGCTGAACAACGGCTCGACCTGGAGCTGGGCTGCCACGAATCACCAGCGATGGCGTGGACTGCAGCCCCTGCTGCAGTGGGTTGCCATGGGCTACCATGTGTAGCAAGCAGCAAGCGTGAGCAGCCAGCAGCCGCCATGAGTGGCCATCCAGAAGCCGGCGACTGAGCTGCCTCGCCCAGGAATAGAGCCAACTTGGGCCAGCGAAGCAATGTCCTCCACAACTAGACTGAAGAACAAAAGGACAGCAACTTGTCTGTTCCCCTTCCCCCAATTCCCCAATAAAAATCTTTTCAAAAAAATGTTTATTTCACAATATAAACACATACATACATACATACATACATACATACATACATAATGAAATTGCTAGCTTAGGAAATAGAGCTGACCAGATGGAGAAAAGAATCAGTGACATCGAAGCTAGAAATCTGGAAATGACACACATAGAAGAAGAGGCAGACTTCAGAGTTAAAAGAAATGAAAGAACTCTACAGACTTTTTTGACTCCATCAGAAAGAGTAATATAAGACTAATGGGCATACTAGAAGAAGAAGAAAGGGAAAAGAAAACAGAGAGTATATTCAAACAAACAGTCAACAAGAACTTCCCAAACTTCTGGAAAGAACTGGATCCTTGAATCCAAGAAGTAAATAGAACACCTAATTACGTCAATCCAAACAGGCCTTCTCCAAGGCACATTGTATTGAAGCTGTCAAAAATTAACTACAAAGAAACAATCCTCAAGGCAGCCAGGGAAAAGAAGACAGTAACCTACAAAAGAAAGCCCATTAGATTGTAATCAGATTTTTCAGCAGAAACTCTACAAGCCAGGAGGGAGTGGAATTAAATATTCAAACTATTGAAAGAGAGAAATTTTGAGCCAAGAACAACATAAAGCAAATATATCCTTTAGATCTGAAAGAACAATAAAGACATTTCCAGACATACAGAAGATGAGGGAATTTTCTAACATATGACCTACACTACAAGAAATACTGATGGAAGGTATTTGACCTGAAACAAAACAGCAAAAGAAGACAAAACCCTGAGTAGTATTACGAACAGACACAAGCAAGAAATGGCAACCCCTACACCAAATAAGACATCATACACTTAAACATAACATACAGGGTAAAGAAAAAACAACAACATTTATTTAAAATAAAGAAGAAAGAGACAACTTGCTACCACAGCACAGAAATCAACTCACATAATAAATAGGGATAATTTGTGAAAACAAAAACATAAAAGGGGAGAAAGTAAAAGTCTGAACCGGCACAAAGGAATGGAGAAAGTAAACATGTTGAAGAAAATGGAATACCCTAAATATGAAACTTTCTTTTACATAAACTTAACGGTAACAACACCAAAACAAATCCAGAACTGAAATATAAAACATAAAAAAAGAAGAAACAGAGGGAAAAATAATAGAATACCACCCCACTGGAATTACACCAGCAACAAAAAGGCAAAGAAACAATGAAGACATAGTCCTATCAGAAAACAAAAGATAGAATGATAGGAAATCCTCATATATCAATAATCATCCTAAATGTAAATGGGTTGAACTCACCAATAAAAAGGCACAGAGTAGCAGATTAGATTAAAAAAAAACTAAACCCAACAATATGCTGCCTCCAAGAGACACATCTCAGCTACAAGGACAAATGTAGACTCAAGTGAAAGGGTGGAAACTGACAGTCTAAGCAAATGGTATTCAAAGAAAAGCAGGTGTAGCTATACTGATATCAGATGAAACAGACTTCAGGATAAAAAGGTAACAAGAGACAAAGATGGACATTTCATAATGATAAAGGGGCCTATACAACAAACAAGAAGACATAATATTCATCAATATTTAAGCCTCCAATCAGAGACCACCAAAATAAGCAAAGCAACTACTAACACAACTAAAGGGAGAAATTGAACAAACACGCTTATAATAGAAGACCTAAATATATTGTTGACAACTATGGATAGATCATCCAAACAGAAAATAAATAAAGAAATAACAGCCATAAATGACATATTAAATGAAAAGGACATAACTGACATTTATAGAGCACTTCATCCTAGAACATCTGACTATACATTTTTTTTCTAGTGTACATGGATCATTCTCAAGGATAGATCACATATTGGGACATAAAACTAGCCTCAGCAAATTTAAGAAAATTGAAATCACACAAAGCATATTCTCTGATTACAAGGCTTTGAAATTGGATATCAACTGCAAAAAGAAAGCAGGAAAAACCACAAATAGGTGGAGATTATATAGCATACTTTTAAAGAATGACTGGGTCAAAGAAAAAATAAGAGGAGAAATTAAAAGATACATAGAAACAAATGAGAATGAAAATACATCCTACTAAAATTTTTGAGATGCAGCAAAAAGAGTTTTAAGAGGGAAATTTATATCATTACAGACCTATCACAAGATAGAAGAAAAATCTCAAAAAAATTACCTCATGTTACACCTTAGAGAACTAGAAAAAGAAGAATAAATGAAACCCAAAGTCAGCAGAAGGAAGGAAATAATAAAAACCAGAGCAGAACTAAATGAAATAGAGAACAAAAAGACAATAGAAAAAATTAATGCAACACAGAGTTGGTTCTTTGAAAAGATTAATAAAATTGACAAACCCTTTGGTTCTCAACCTTCCTAATGCTGCGACCCCTTAATACAGTTCCTCATGTTGTGGTGACCCCCAAACATAAAATTATTTTTGCTGCTACTCTATAACTGTATTTTTGCTACTGTTATGAATCATAATGTAAATATCTTTTTGTTTTCCAATGGTCTTAGGCGACCCCTGTGAAAGGGTCATTTGACCCCCAACGTGGTCGTGACTCACAGGTTGAGAACTGTTGCACTAAGATAAAAAGAGAAGACACAAATAAACAAAATCAGAAATGAAAGAGGGGAAGTTACCAGGGATGCTACGGAAATACAAAGGATTATCCAAGAATACTATGAAGGGCTATATGCCACCAAATTCAATAATCTAGAAGAAATGGACATGTTCTTACAAACATATAGCCTTTCTAGGCTGAATCACAAAGAATTAGAAAATCTCGATAGACTGATCAACAGTAAGTAAATTGAATCAGCCATCTGAAATCTTCCAAAAAGCAAAAGTCCAGGACTATGTGGCTTTAATAGTGAATTCTACCAAACATTCAAAGAGGATCTAATACTGTCCTACTCAAACTCTTCCAAAAAGTTGAACAAGAGACTATACTCCCTAACTCATTTTATGAGGCCAACATTACCCTGATACCAAAATCTGGTAATGATAACACAAAAAAAGAATATTACAAACCAATTTCTCTAATGAATACAGATGCCAAAATCCTACACAAAATTCTAGCAAATCAAATGCAACAATGCATTAAACAAATTATACATCACTACCAAGTGGGCACAAGGGGCAAAAGGATGGTTCAACATATGCAAATCGA
Source organism: Hipposideros armiger (assembly GCF_001890085.2). Taxonomy (NCBI): domain Eukaryota; kingdom Metazoa; phylum Chordata; class Mammalia; order Chiroptera; family Hipposideridae; genus Hipposideros; species Hipposideros armiger. The sequence continues at coordinate 2,352,981 of NW_017731560.1, forward strand.
TCAATGTGGTGCACCACATAAACAAAATAAAAGACAAAATCATATGATTATATCAATAGATGCAGAAGAAGCGTTTGACAAGATACAATACCCATTTAGGATTAAAACACTTAATCAAATGGGTATAGAAAGAAAATACCTTAACATAATAAAGGTCATATATGACAAACCCTCAGCTAGTATCATAATTAACAGTGAAAAACTTAAGCCCTTCCCTGTATGTTCAGGAACACGACATGGTTGTCTCCTATCACCTCTGTTTTTCAACATAGTGTTGGAATCCTAGCCAGGGCAATCAGGCAAGAGAAAGTAATAAAAAGCATCCAAATAGAGAACGAAGAATTTAAATTGTCTCTTTTTGCAGATGACATGATTCTTTATATAGAAAAACCCTAAAGACTCCACCAAAAAGCTATTAGAAACAATAAATGAATACAGTCAAGTTGCCGGCTACAAAATCAAAGCACACAAGTCCGTTGCATTCCTATACACTAAAAATGAAACCTCAATATGAAGAGACATTTCTCCAAAGAGGACATACAGATGGCCAACAGGCATATGAAAAAATGTTCAACATCACTTAGCATTAGGGAAATGCAAATTAAAA
>NW_017731560.1:2354452-2400135 GCF_001890085.2 Hipposideros armiger
GGAGGGTAGTGGATGGGGGGAGGGGGGTTGTTACTTTGTGAGGGTGAAAAGGGTAACTATTGCATTGTTCTGTACACCTGAAACTAACAATAAAAAAAAATAAAATAATAATAATAAAAAAATAATAAAAATAAAAATGAAACCTCAGAAAAACAAATTAAAAAACCAATTCCTTTTGCAATTGCAACAAAAAAGAACAAACTACCTAAGAATAACCCTAACCAAGGATGTGAAAGATATATGCTGAAAGCTATAAGACATTTTTAAAAGAAGTTGAAGAAGACACAAAAAATAGAAAGACATTCCATGTTTGTGGGTTGGAAGAATCAATATAGTTAAAATGGCCATATTATCCCAAGCAATACACAGACTTAATGCAATCCCCATCAAAATACCAAGGGTAATTTTTCAGGAAATACAAAAAAAAATCAACACATTTGTATGGAACCACAATAAAACACAAATAGCCAAAGTAATCCTAAGAAAAAAGAACAATGCTGGAGGTATCACACTCCCTGAATTCAGCTTGTACTACAGGGCAACAATAATCAAAACAGTAGGGTACTGGCAGAAAAACAGACACACAGACCAATGGAATATAACTGAGAATCCAGAAATAAACCCACATAAATATGGACAGATAATTTTCGACAAAGAAGCCAAAAACATACAATGGAGAAAAGACAGCCTCTTCAATAAATGGAGCTGGGAGAATTGGAAAGTCATGTGCAAAAGAATGAAACTAGACTGCTATCTGTCACCATGTACCAAAATCAATTCAAAATGGATCAAAGACCTAAACATTAGAACTGAAACAATAAACTGCATAGAAAAAACATAGGTACTAATCTTATGGACCTTGGGTTCAAAGAGTATTTTATGCATTTGACCTCAAAGGCAAGGAAAGTAAAAGCTAAAAAAAATGAATGGGACTATATCAAACTAAAAAGCTTCTGCAAAGTAAAAGAAGCCATCGACAAAATAGACAACCAACAGAATGGGAGAAGATTTTTGCAAACAGTGCCTCTGATAAGGGGCTAATATCTAAAATATATAGGGAACTCATACAACTAAACAAAAACAACAAAAAAAAACAGTCCAATTAAAAAATGGGCAGAGGCCCTGAATAGACATTTCTCCAAAAGGGACATACAGATGGCCAATGGACATATGAAAAAATGCTCAACATCACTAATCATCAGAGAAATGCAAATAAAAACCACAATGAGATACCACCTCACACCAGTTAGAATGGCTATCATCAACAAGACAAATAGTAACAAGTGTTGGAGAGGCTGTGGAGAAAAAACAACCCTCATATACTGTTGGTGGGAATGCAGATTGGTACAGCTGCTACAGAAAACAGTATGGAGATTCCTCAAAAATCAAGAATAGAATTACCATATGACCCAGAAATCCCCCTCTTGGATATCTATCCAAAAAGTCTGAAAACATTTATCCGTAAAGATGTATGTTCTGATGTTCACTGCTGCTTTATTTACCATGGACAAGACATGGAAACAATCAAAGTGTTCTTCGATAGATGATTGGATAAAGAAATTGTGGTATATATTCTCAATGGAATACTATTCTGCTATAAGAAAAGATGAAATATGCCATTTCGCACAACATGGATGGATCTTGAGATTATGATGCTAAGCGAAATAAGTCAGACAGAAAATATTGAGAACCATATGATTTCACTGATATGTGATATATAAAACTAAAACCACAAAAGAACAAGAAAAACAAGTGAAAAAACAAAACTCATAGACACAGACAATAGTTCAGTGGTACCAGAGGTTAAGGAGAGAGGGGGGTGGTAGATAAAGGTAAAGGGGATCAAATATATGGAGATGGAAAGAGAACTGACTCTGGGTGGTGAACACACAATGTGATATATAGGTGATGTATTACAGAACTGTACACCTGAAATCTATGTAACATTGCTAACAATTGTCACTCCAATAAACTTTAACTAAAAAAATTAATGAGTGATGGTTTCATGAGAGTTTCTATACCTAACTGGCAGCAGAAATTGGATTCAGGATACATTTTAAAGATAGAGCTATCAGGGGGCCAGCCGAGTGGCTCAGTTGGTTAAAAGTGCGAGCTCTGAGCAACAGGGTCGCAGGTTCGATTCCCACATGCGCCAGTGAGTTGCACCCAAGCTGAGCTGCCACTGAGCTGGTGAGAGCACACGCTGTTAGCAGCAAGGTTGTCGGTTGGACATCCATATGGAATGGTGGGCTGCGCTCCCCCACAACTAAGATTGAACATGGCACCTTGAGCTGAGGAGCTGCAAGCTGCTACTGCGCGGCCAAATGGCTGAGTGTGCAACCAGGTTGCTGGTTTGACTTCCACATGGGATGGTGGACTATACCCCCCCCCCCCGCAACTAGATTGAAAGTGATGACTGGACTTAGAACTGAGCTTGTGCCCTCCATAACTAAGATTGAAGGACAACAACTTGACTTGGAGCTGATGAGTCATGGAAAAACACAATGTTCCCCTTCCCCAATTCCCCAACACTGTTCCCCTCCCCAATTCCCCAATAAAAATCTTTAAAAAAAAAAAGGTAGAGCTAACAGGGTTTGCTGAAAGATTGAATGTGTAGTATGAAAAAAAAAAGACTTCACTCAAATGTGGGATACAAAACTGAAAGCAACAAAGGAACAAGAAAAAGAAATGAAGAAACAAAACTCATAGACACAGACAATAGTTTAGTGGTTACCAGAGGGTAAGTGGGGAGGGGATGGTAGAAGAGAGTAAACAGGATTAAATATATGATGATGGAAAGAGAACTGACTCTGGGTGGTGAATACACAATGAAATATATATGAAGGACATATTATAGAATTGTACACTTGAAACCTATGTAATTTTACTAATACTAACCAATGTCACCTTAATAAATTTAATTAAGAAAGAAAGAAAAGAAAAAAAGATAAAGTCAAAGATGGTTATTTTGGACTTGAACAATTATAAGAATGGAGATGCTCTTTAACTGTAATGATGATCAGACTGTGGGATGATCATGTTGGGGCTGAGGGGGGAGAAGAGCATGAGGTAGAAAAAACAGAAATCAAATTCCTTATCTTCAGAAAGCTTAAATTTATTTGTTTAGATAACATTATCTTACATTGATTAAATAAACACTTTTATACACCAGACTACTATGTTAAGTTCCATACCTGAATTTAGTTAATTCTCACAAAAACTATGAGCTAAATACTAAAATAATTATCAATTTTGCAAATTAAAATATAGAATATTAGAAAGGTGATGTGACATGCACAACTAATAGCAGCTGAGTGCAGTTTTATTTTCTTTCATTTTCACAAAAGACTGGTTTTACTGAAACTAAATTTACATGAATTATGTACATCATTCAAATCAATATGTATGAGAGCCCCTATTTTCCTTTTTTTCAGATACATTTTCTATTTGACTATAGCATAAACATTGTATGAAATAAAATTCCAAAATCATTCACATACTACAATTAATAAATTTGAATTTCTGGGTTGTCGGAAAAGTCAGGATGCATTTTTTTTCTATGTTTTTCATCGCAAAAATGCATCATGACTTTTCCAACAACCCAATATATTGTTCAACAGATAAAAAAAAAATACAATGTTTGAAGTTCAATTAAAGTGATTTCTCATTTTCCTACTTTTTTCATCTCTTACCCTACCCTCAAAGTTTGTCTTCAAGTTGAAGCAACCATCTACTCTGGTTTTAGAATGCTCTGTCTATTTTACATATGTTGAGGATTAAATGTTTAGAATTATGACTAGGCCCATCAAGATAAAATATCAGGATCTCAGTAGAAACACCTTTAAATGTATATCTCTGGAGACAGACTAGTTCTTCAGATAAGAGAAAATAAAATTCATCCTTCATTTTTAGCCCAGATTAACTTCCAAAAACCCAATTTAAAAATGTGTTCTTCAGTCACACCCATCATTGTTCAAATGCTCAAGAAGCACACATGTCTGGTGGCTACTATATTGGACACACAGATATAGAACATTGCCATCACCACAGAAAGTTCTATTGGACAACACTGGACTAGACCATATAATAGTCAATCTATACATAAATACATGTGAAAATAAGCATTTTTTCGTCTTTAATCACAAAATCTACTTGTTTAAGCTTATCTTCAATACACTCACAATCTTGTTTATTTTAGCCCAAGACAGTGAATAAAAGTATTTGTACAATTTCTCCAAATCATATGATGTAATGTAAGAGTCCAAAGCCCTGTAATAAATCCCATCTTTGCCAATGTAAAACACAGTCTCATAGCTCCCTGTGGATCATGGCATCTAGACCATGGGCAGAGCTCTCCTGTGGTACCTGTGAAGAAACCTTGCTAGGGAGTCCTCACCAATGTGGACTAGTCATCACTGCTACACTATATGGCCACCTTAGAATGGGGTCTCTAAGGGCATTGCCTCTGCTCCTTGCTCTCATGTGGGTCCCAGGACCCCCAAGGTACACACTCAGGGCAAGAAAACCATCCATGCAGGCTATAACCAAGTCTTTCCATGACCAGCCAGACCCAAACTTCCTGCACTAAGGCTGCCAGCACAACTTCTGAGTGCCTCGTGCTCAATACATAGGCAGACATCTCAGCCATTCTTTTTTATGATTAAATATAAAATGTATTTGAAATAAATTCATAATAGTTATACCTTTGAGAGTTTTTCTTTTTAATTAAATTTATTGGGGTAACATTGGTTAGTAAAATTATATGGGTTTCAATAGTACATTTTATTAATACATCACCGTATTTGACCCCCTTTTTCTCTTCTACCACCCCCACTCCCTCCTTACCCTCTGGTAGCCACTAAACTGTTATCTGTGTCTATAAGTTTTTATTTCTTTGTCTTGTTCCTTTGTTGCTTTCAGTTTTATATCCCACATATGAGTGAAGTCATATGGCTCTTGACTTCTGTCTGACTTATTTCACATAGTATAATAATCTCAAGATCCATCCATGTTGTCACAAATGACAGTATTTCATTATATCTTATGGCCAAGTAATCTTCCATTGTGTATATTTACCAAATATTTTTTATCCAATCATCCATCAAACGAAGCCTTGGTTGTTTCTATGTCTTGGCCACCATGAATAATGCTGCAATGAACATAGGGGTACATATATCTTATGGATAAATGTTTTCAGAATTTTTAGGTAGATACCCAGAAGAAGGATTGCTGGGTCACATGGTAACTCTATTCTTAATCTTTTGAGGAAACTCCATACTGTTTTCCATAGTGGCTGTACTAATTTACATTCCCACCAACAGTATATGAGGGTTCCTTTTACTCCACAGCCTCTCCAACACTTGTTATTATTTGTCTTATTGATGATAGCCATTCTAACAGATGTGAGGTGATGTCCCATTTTGTTTTTTATTTACATTTCCCTAATAGTTAGTGAAGTTGAGCATTTTTTCATGTATCTGTTGGCCGTGTGTGTGTCTTCTTGGGTGAAGCACCTGTTTAGGTCTTCTGTATATTTTTTAATTGGATTGTTTGGTTATTTTTTTGTTGAGTTGTATGAGTTCCTTATACATTTTGGATATTAGCTCCTTATTGTAGGTGTTGTTTGCAAATATTTTCTCCCATTTGGTTAATTGACTCTTTGTTTTGTTGATTTTTTTTTTTTTTTGCTGTGCAGCAGTTTCTTAGTTTGATATAGTCCCATTCATTTATTTTTGCTTTTACTTCTCTTGCCTTTGAGGTCAAATTTATAAAATCCTCTTTGAACCCAAGGTCCATAAGTTTAGTATCTGTGTTTTCTTCTATGCAGTTTATTATTTCAGATCTTATGTTTAGGTCTTAGATCCATTTTGAGTTAATTTTGGTACATGCTGACAGATAGCAGTCTAGTTTCATTCTTTTGCATGTGGCTTTCCAATTTTCCCAGCACCATTTACTGAAGAGGCTTTCGTTTCTCCATTGTATGTTTTTGGATCCTTTGTCAAAAATTATCTGTCCATATTTATGTGGGTTTATTTCTGGGTTCTCAATTCTACTCCATTTGTCTGTGTCTCTGTTTTTCTGCCAATACCATGCTATTTTGATTATTTTCACTTTGTAGAATAAATTGAAGTCAGGGAGCATGATACCTCTGGCCTCGTTCTTTTTCTCAGGATTGCTTTGGCTCTTTGGTGTTTTGTGTGATTCCATACAAATCTGATTATTTTTTGTTCTGTTTCTGGAAAACATGCCATTGGAATTTTAATGGTGATTACATTAAATCTGTATATTGCTTTGGGTAATATGACCATTTTAACTGTGTTGATTCTTCCAATCCATGAACATGAAATATCTTTTCATTTCTTTGTGTCTTCCTCAATTTCTTTTAAGAATGTCTTGTAGTTTTCAGCATGTATAGGTCCTTCACATTCTTTGTTAAGTTTATCCTCGGTATTTTTTGCTGTTGTTGTAGCAATTGCAAATGGAATTGTTTTTCATTTCTTTTTTCTGAAATTTTGTTGTTAGTATATAGAAACACAATGAATTTTTGTACATTGATTTTGTATCCTGCCACTTTACAGTATTTATTATTTTGAATATTTTTTTGATGGACTCTTTAGGTTTATCTATATAAAGAATTGTGTCATCTGCAAAAAGCGATAATTTGACTTCTGTATTTCCAATTCGGATGCCTTTTATTTTTTCTCTTTCCTGATTGATCTGGTTAGGACTTCCAATACTGTGTTGAATAACACTAGTGACAGGGGGCAACCCTGCCTTCTTCTTGATTGTAGAGGGAAAGCTTTCAGTTTTTCATTATTAAGTATGATATTAGGTGAGTGTTTGTCATCTATGGCTTTTATTATGAAAAGGTACTTTTCTTTCTTTACCCATTTTATTAAGTGTTTTAATCACAAATTGATGTTGTATCTTGTCAAATGCTTTTTCTGCATCTATTGATATAATCATATGATTTTTATCTTTTATTTTATTTATGTGGTGTGTCACATTGATCGATTTTCATATGTTGAACCATCCTTGTGTCCCTGGAATTAACTCCACTTGATCTTGAGCATAATCTTTTTAATGTATTGTATTTTTTTTGCTAGAATTTTGGTTAGGATTTTTGTATCTATATTCTTCAGAGATATTGGTCTGAAGTTTTCTATTTTTGTATTATCCTTACCAGGTTTGGGTATTGGGGTAATATTGACCTCATAAAATGAGTTAGGAAGTATTTCCTCTTCTTCAAATTTTTGGAAGAGCTTGAGGAAGACAAGCATTAAATCCTCTTTGAATGTTTAGTAGAATTCACTAGTGAAGCCATCTGGTCCTGGGCTTTTGCTTTTGGGGAGGTTTTGGATGATTGTTTCAATTTCCTTACTGTTGATCAGTCTATTTAGATTTTCCTGTTCTTTGTGATTCAGCCTACAAAGGCTATATGTTTCTAAGAACTTGTCCATTTCTTCTAGGTTATTGAATTTGGTGGCATATAGTCCTTCATAGTATTCTCATATGATCGTGTGTATTTCTGTGGTACTGGTGGTAACGTCTCCTCTTTCATGTCTGATTTTGTTTATTTGTGTCTTTTCTCTTTTTACCTTAGTGAGTCTAGCCAAGTGTTTGTCACTTTTACTAATCTTTTCAAAAAACCAGCTCTTTGTTGCATTAATTTTTTCTAAAATTTGTCTTTTTGTTTTGTATTTCATTTAGTTCTGCTCTAATTTTTATTATTTCCTTCCTTTTTCTGACTTTCAGTTTTATTTGTTCTTATTTTCTAGTTCTTCAAGATGTTATGCATAAAGTCTCTTTTGAGAGCCCTCACTTAACAAAATTTAATCTAAAACATGCAAAATAGCAGTTTCAATAAACCTAAGAAAAATTATTCTCAAAGAAATAAATTCTTCTTCTTCAAAATAACAAAATGAAATAAATGCTCATCAAACCAGTCCAGTATAAATGCTCCTTTCACAAACCTTTATCTCACGATTCCTGAGAACAATGCCATCAACTTCAGAATTTGGTCTGTTATAATTTTTAAAAATAATACATTTTCTAAAATATTAAATGATTATTATTTAGAAACAATTGTATGCAAATGAACCTTTAAATGTCAATATATAAACTCATGTATCAATTATCTAGTCCACAGAGAGAAGTATTCACATATTTGAAATTTGGAAATCATTTTTCCTAACAATTATGACCATGGCTTTAGACTTCTTCCTTAAGCCTAAGGCATGACCTGAAAGATGAAGATCTTTACAGCTCCACAAGATATGGAGATTTTTCAGTCTTCTGATGGATGGTATCAATGCTGAAAGCTAGGAGATACTTTGGTGGTACAGCTGGGAACACTCTCTTTCTTTAAGATCTTCAATATAGGCTTTCATAAATTTTTTATCAAAGTATTGACAATCTTCTTCACTTTCCATCACTTTGTCAACATCTTGACACTGCGTATTATCAATAGGATTGTCTATAAGGTTTACAAATTTTAAAGGTGTGGATGAATCACAAAGGCCAGTCAAGAGCTCCATGAAATGGTTTCTGCTAACCACCAATGAGGTGAGTTTCTTTAAGTTAGAAAACTCATAAGGAAGAGGAGTCAGCTTGATCCTATACAAGAGAAAGTTCCGCAATTCTTCTAGCCTGTCTATATCTTGTGGCAGGTCATTCAAGTTATTGCTGCTGATATCCAACCACTGCAAACTAGACATCCTCAGGACATAGACCAGAACGCTAGAAAACTTGTTTGCTGAGATATCTATGAATGTAACTTGCTTTAAATTACTTAATTAAAAGGGGAACTTGGTTAATTCTAGATTTTCAGAACAATCCAGTTTCTCTAGATTTTCATAATCTTTCAGTTCTGGAGGAATGCTCTTCAGATGGTTGAAACTCACATTGAGTTGTTTCAGATTCTTCAAACAGCAAAATACTGCTGTAAGATGGGAAATTTGGGTTTTTAGCAGATCCAGAATTCTTATCGCTTGGAACAGCTCAATATACATAGGAATGATTTAACTCGGTATTGTTTATGTGGCATTCTTTCAGGTGTGTCTGCTCCTTCAACAAATCTGGAAGCTCCTTCCAGTGCTCCCCAAAAAGTTCAAACACAAACATGCTGCTCCACTGGTCTTTATCCTTGGAAGGTGAACTCTACTTTATGAGAGAGTTCCTTTTGATCTTTTCCAGAAACCTGATGCTGGTGTATATGAAGCCATTCTTGTAGTGAAGTGAGGTTTTGAATCATGACTTTTGATCTCCAGAACTCATGCTTGTAGAAAAGTTTAATCTCTCCTACCATACATGAAACAGGAATCTATAAATGAGGCTGACCTTTTCCTAATTCATCAAGAGTGCTCCATAACTACTATTCCTTTACTATTATGCAAAACTTTTCTGCCTAAGAGAGTTATAACATCATGTTATCCTTTCTTACCTTTTACAGTTTTGTCCCATGTTATCTACTGACCACATTAATCAATGACCTTGGAATCTGGACTTATCTGTGTTCTAAGTTCTGCTATTGTCTAAGTTATCATTCTAACCTGTTCATCTCTTGATATCAACTCAAGGACTTATCTGAGGTTGAATACCCCTTCAGTCACCCATATTCATGGTCATGCCTTAGACCTTGTCATCAACCTCTAATGCCCTAGCACACTGTTATTTCACTGCCTTACACTTCTTAGTCCCCAGACCATCCTCCATTTTCCCATTTGTTAACCCCTTTCTTCCTTCCTTCCTTCCTTCCTTCCTTCCTTTCCTTCCTTCCTTCTTTCTTTGCTTCCTTCATCATCCTGATGCCTGCAGCTGTTGGCCTGCACTATACTCACCAATACCTGAAACTGCCTTTTATGCTCTTCTAGGCTAAAGTACACCTACTTTTCAAAATCAAACCCCAGTATTCGTCTCATATCCATATGCCTTCTTTCCTCTGTTTGAGTTTCTGGACACTGCTGGTGAAGAAACTTAATAGTATCATTTGAAAGTCAAGGTCTCCAAACTCAGCTGAGCCTCAATGATCCTCTCTTTTGACTTGCTTCAGGTCAGTGCCCAATTCCATTCTAGCATTCTAGTGGCTAATATTTTAAATATTTGTGACTGCCCTCATTCCCTCCAACCCAATTTCTACTTCCTACATTCTCATGTAATGACTTTTAATATTATATCATTGATGCAATTAAAGTAATTAAGTATAAACTCCTTCAACTTTCCTCCACATGCTACCTATTTAACTATAAACTTAGGCACCTGCAACACTAATGTTGCATGATTATCTTCTCTCTTTCATACTAATGCATCTACTTGTCTTCTTTTCACACTAATGCATCTACTTGTCTTCTTCTTTACACCACCTTCATTCTCTTCCAGGATTTCTGTTCATTAATTACTTGCTTTATTTCCCATAATTTCAACTTCTCACTCTCTACTGGCTTTTTCAATAAGAAGTCTACACTTGCTAAAATTACTCAACTCCCAGTTACTCCAAATCTACAATTTAAACATCCATACTTCCACAATAATAGCTCTGAAAAAGTTCAAAGATGTCTTCCATATTGCCAATGTAATTGAACATGTCTCAGTCCAACATTACTTGACCTTTTATAACCTTAGATAGTGTTAAACATGGCTTTCTAGAAGTTTTCTCTCCCCTGGGCTCCATGACTATCTCATGGTTTTCACTCTTATCTCCTTACCTGCTGTTTTTCCTTCTCTTTTACTGGAGTCTCTTTCTCTCCCTATTACTTAAATGTTGATATTTCTCACAGACCTGACCATTCTGGGGCTTCTTATCTTTTCAAATTATACCAGTTATTCTTAGCTCACTATGCTTCAAAACCATCTGTATAATGTGTTTTTAAATGTTAACTGGACTTCATATCTGAAAATTATGACCAATAAACTTGTTTTCCTCCCTTCCTTCCTTCCTTATTCCCTTCCTTCCTTCCTCCATTCCTTCCCTCCTTCCTCCCTTCCTTCTTTCCATTTTTCTTATTTTATTCCTTCTACCATTTCTCTCTCTCTCTCTCTCATTTTCTTTATCTTTTTTTCCTATCACTTCTTTGTCCCTCTCTCCCACCTAAACTGATAAACATTCATTGAATACTTGATAGATGACAAATATTGCTGTCTGCACAGTGGCAATGTTTAGTAGCAAAGATTACAAATGCACATATATTGCTTTAGAAAACAGTGTGAAAACATCTGAAATAGAATGTGAAAACCCATTTTGTATCTCAGTTGAATCTTGCTCACTCTGATCATGGGCATAAATTCGAACCCAGATTAAGATGTCAAAGCTAATGCTTGGGTTGCTATCCCCCTTATGTGTTTTAGAAATTGGGGAAATGTTAAGGCATGTGAAACACAAGGGGAACTCTGCATAGTTTGCTAAGAAGCAGATAATGTAAGTGTGTAATGAAGCTTTTACCACAACTCTGAGTTTCCCATAAAAAACTTTGCAATGGAAGTGGAAAATTTATTTCCATGCACAGGAGAGGAGAAACAAAAGGAGCACCCATTAGGATGGCTACTATAAAAAAATAAAATAGGGCCGGCCAAGTGGCACATTGGTTAAGAGCTGGCTTGGGACACCAGAGGGCCCCGGTTCGGATCCCACATATGAGGGCCAGTGACACTACCCTCTACATCTAAGATGCTGAACAACAGTTCAACCTGGAGCTGGGATGCCATGAGTTGCCGGCGGCGGTGTAGGCTGCAGCCCCTGCTGCAGTGGGTTGCCATGGGCTACCGTGTGTGGCCAGCACCCAGCATGAGCTGCCAGCAGCCGCTGTGAGTGGCCATCCAGATGCCAGTGACTGAACTGCCTCGCCCAGGAAGAGTGCAATGATGGTGCCAACTTGGGCCAATGAAGCAACATCCTCCACAACTAGACTGAAGAACAAAACTACAGCAACTTGTCTGTTCCCCTTACCCCACTTCCCCAGCACTGTTCCCATACCCCAATTCCCCAGTAAAAAAACAATCTAAAATAAATTAAAAAATAAAATAAAATAACAAGTGCTGGTGAGGATGTGGAGAAATTAGAAAACTTGTGCACTGTTGGCAAGAATGCAAAATGGTAGAACCACTGCAGAAAGCAGTATAGTGGTTCATTGAAAAATTAAAAACAGAAATACCATATGATCTAGCAATCCCACTTTTGGGTAGATAGCCAAAAGAATTTTTAAAAACATCTTAAAGAAATATGTGCATACCTATGTTAATATAAGCATTATTCACAAAAGCCAAGAGGTAAAAACAACCCAAATGTTCATCCAAAGATAAATGGATAAATAAAATGCAGTATATACCCACAATGGAATATTATTCAGCCTTAAAAAGAAAGAAGTTTTTCACATGCTATAGCATGGCCGAACCTTGAGGATGTTATGCTAAGTTAAATAATCCAGTCACAGAAAGACAAATACTGGGGTGGCCAGTTAGCTCAGTTGGTTAGAGCACAGTGCTCATAATATCAAGGATGTCTGTTTGATGCCCACATGGGCCACTGAGTTGCACCTTCCAAAACTAGATTGAAACAGCTACTTGGCTTGGAGCTGATGGGTCCTGGAAAAAAACACTCTCCCCCAATTGAAAAAAAAAGATAAAGAAGAAACACAAATACTGTTTGATTCCACTTATATGAGGTACCTAGAGTAGTCAAATTAATAAAAACAGAAAGAAGAAAAGTGGTTGCCAGAGGCTAGGGGAAGGGGGAAATGGAGAATTATTGTTTAATGGGTATGAGTTTCAGTTTTGCAAAATGAAAAATGTTCTAGAATTCTGTTATACAACAATGGGAATACACTTAAACTGAACTATACACTTAAAAGATTTTTATGGTAAATTTTATGTTATGTGTTTTTTACAATTTAAATTTTTGAAAATATCTTGACATTTTGAGAATTTAATTTTACCATTCTACTGTTAAGGATCATATACTTCTAGTTTAATATAGCCAACTTCTAATTCATTAACAAGAATAAATTTACAAATACTGTTACTATTACTCATGAAGTATTAACCTCAGTATTAATAATTACTGTATTCTTACTATCACAATTAAGTGCATATACTAGGGAAAAAGTAACACAAAGCATTGCCAGTTATAGAGGAGTGAGTAATGAGGTTTATTCAGAAAATACCTGAATGACAAACATCAAAGGACCAGAAAATTACTGAGACTAGTTTCCTACCCAATGCATTGAAATCCCTCCAAACATAGATGCAATTTGGGGGTAAGGTGGAGGAAATTCAAAGTGACTAAAATTACATTTCTGCCCCTCTGTCAAAATGGGGCTTAAAACAGAAATAAGTTAAATTATTTACTGTAAAAATAGTTATATTTCTGGTATGGTATGGATTGAGATTCATACTGAAATGGAAAGCTGCAATATGACACAAATCATACCTTAGAAGAATGCTCATGAGAATTGACATCACTATTCAGATAAATTTCAGTTCTTTCACCAGTGGGTCTTGAAGGTGGCAAGAAACAGATACTCTTCAATAAGTACTCCAGTTTATTTTCTCTAATTATTCAGATGGAATATAAGTGTGTGAGAAATTAGTGAGCTCTTGAAAAGGTGGTTATAAGAAGTTGGGCACTATATGTAAAGAAATGAGGAGCTGGAAGTGGAATTTGATAGGTTTTGCTACCTATATAACATACAATGGACCTAGGACTGGCCCTAAAATTTCCAACAGGGCTATGTGCAGTGGATGTGACAGAAAAACCAGCTTGAATCTCTTACTGAGTGATTTACACTGGTTAGCAGTGCTTGTAGATAGAATCCACAGGAAGATCCTCAGTCCAACTCAAGGTCATCCTGTAGATTGTGTAGTCCTTCCAGATATAGACCAGTTTCTGATGTCAAAGTGGTACTGGCCGGTGTAGAAAATGCAAGCATGAAACTCATGACTTTCAAACAGGAGATCCTTTGTAGGCAAGTGCATAGAAATATACAAGCTCTTTAAGTGTTACGTTGTTCTTCCTGTGGACGTTGGGTTAAGGGTTTGAGGTCATGAATATTACGTATGAATTTCTAGAGCTTAAAAATGAACACTTCGGGGCCGGCCGAGTGGCTCAGTTGGTTAAGAGCGCGAGCTCTGAGCAACAGGGTCACTGGGTCGATTCCCATATGAGCCTGTGAAATGTGCCCGAGCTGAGCTGCCGCTGAGCTGCCAACAGGTGGCAGGATTGCTCAGTGGTTAGAGCATGCACTCTTAGCAGCAAGGTTACCAGTTCAACTCCTGCATGGGATGGTGGGCTATGCCCACCCGCAACTAAGATTAAACACGGCACCTTGAGCTGAACGACTGCGAGCTGCTGACGGGCTGCCAGATGGTGACTGGACTTGGAGCTGAGCTAGCTGCAGTCTCCACAACTAAAATTGAAGGACAACAACTTGGCTGTTCCCCCTCCCCAATTCCCCAACATTGTCCCCCTTCCCCAATTACCCAATAAAATCTTACAAAAAAAAGAGAACACTTCAAGCCAGGATAATTTAATGTGATTTAACCTAATGCAAATGTTGGTCTAGAAAGTAATGCCCATTTTATAGTAGATTAATATACTCACACTGTGACTCTATTTTCTGAATGTATAATTAGAATGCACATTCTTAGATGTTGCAATATCTCTCCCAAGATTCTCCAAACTGTGGATTAAGGATCATTATAATAGAAAGGGCCAATTTAAAGCCCCCAAACGGTCCCTTCCATAAATCCAAATCAGAAGAAATATCACATTGTTAAAGGCACGGCAGAAACTAGTGTCACCATCATGATTTAAAAGATGGACTCAATGGCTCCTATTACATTTCTCTAAGTTCTCTAGTTTCACCTTTGCAAAATCAGGTAGTTCATGCCTGGTGAAGTGGACCACTGTAAACTTAACAAAATGGAAGCCTTGATTGCAGTTGCTATGCTGGATGCACTATCTTTACAAAAGCATATCAACATAATTTCAGGCACTTAGTATAAAGTTATTGATTTGGCAGAATACTTTCTTCATGATGCCCATTAGCAGAGAGAATTGAAGGCAATTCATTTTTGTATGTCAAAAAGAGCCAAGTACATACATTATATTGCTTGAGTGCTATGTTAACGTTCTTGGTCTCTGACACATTGTCCATAAAGACTTTGAATATCTTGAAATTCCTCAGAGTATCATTTTGGTCCACTTCATTTTTTCCCTTTTTTTATTGTTAGTTTCAGGTGTACAGAACAATACAATAGTTATCCTTTTCACCCTTCACACAGAAACAATCCTCCTCTCCCATTTACTAGGGTCCACTTCATTTTAATTGGACCTGTTGAGCTGGAAACGACAAATACCCTAGGTGCCTGAATAAGACACTTACATACCAAAAGATGGAAAACAAGTTCTATAAAGATTTATGAACCTGCTGTATTGTTGAAATTTTAGGGGTTCACTTGCATGCCAAAAAGTGATAAATCTCATAAAATTTCAAGGACTGACATATTGGTGAAGTTTTGGTGGGGGTATGGGTATCTTGGAAGACACTGTAACATTTTTTTGAAGTAAGGGACAAGTTTTTGCACCTTGCAACTCTTACCACCAAGAGAGAAGAAGAGCATTTATTTGGACCCAATAGAAGAGTCATAAAACAGACATATAGGATTCTTGGCCATTTCTGCCCTCCATGGCAGAAAAATACTCTCTGTTTGCAAAACATCTTCTGCTATGTTACTATACCCTAGTCAATGTTGGGCACCTGGCCACAGAACACCAAGAGACTTTGCAAAGAGAGATGCCCATTATGATAACATCATGGTGTTATCAGATCCACCATGTCATAAGTTTGGGTAGTTATTACAGCTATCTATTTAGTCCCTTGTACAATGAAGTACAGTAGTTCCCCCCTTATACATGGTTTCACTTTCTGTAGTTTCAGCTACCTGCAGTCAACCAAGGTCCAAAAATATTAAATGGAAAATTCCAGAAGTAAACAATTCATAAGTTTTCTATTTCACACCATTTTGAGTGGCATAGTGAAATCTTGTTTTATCCTGCTTTGACCCACCTGGGATGTGAATCATACTTTGTCCAGCATATCCACACCATATATGCTACCCACCCATTAGTGATTTAGTACTGTCCTAGTTATCAGATTGACTGTTGCAGTATGGCAGTGCTTGTGTTTAAGTAACTCTTATTTTATTGTTATAATTGTTCTATTTTATTATTAGTTGTTGTTGTTAACCTCTTACTGTGCCTAATTTGTAAATTTAATTTTATCATAGGTGTGTATGCATAAAAAAAAACCGTAGTATATATAGGGTTCAGTATTGTCCATGGTATCAGGCATCCACTGGGGGTTTTGGAATGTATCCCCAGTGGATAAAAGGGGACTACTGTAATATATTTGTGATGAGGTTTAAGTGGGTCCAGAAGGTACTACATGAATAAGTGGTCCCGATGCCTGTGTTACCTAACTTTGTTACATTAACTTCGATTCTTCAGCTTACACCAGTGGCCTCATGAAGTTTTTATAACCAACTGACAGAAGAAATCACAAAGGCCTGATTCACAGATAAGTCAGAACAGTATGTTGGCACTAACCAGAAATGGACTGCTGTTGCCATATTACAACCTCACTGAAATGGCCAAAACTGGAAGATTGAGTATAAAGAATAGGTATATGGATGGTTCTATGGAAATGGATACAAAACATACAGATATTTACATTTCCAGTTAATATTCACCAAATAACACATTGCAGAGAAATCTCTTGACAACCATGTGTACAAGAAATTCAGTCAGTAGATCTCAGCCCATGTCTCTCCCCAGCTACCCCAGTAGTTGCACAATGTGCTCATGGAAAAAGGGATACCAGCTATGCACGTCAGTTATGCGTGAGTCCAACCACATGAGTTCCCTTCCAAAAAGATTAATTCTTCTGCAACAGCTGAATGTTCCGAACTTCCAGTAGTAGAAATTCTATAAGTCTCCAATATGGCACCATTCCTCAGGTAGGCCAGCCATACAAATTGTAGAAGGTCAATTACATCAGACTCCTTCCAATTTGGAGAGAATAGCAATTCATCTCTATCTGAATAGATACATATTGCAGATATGCATTTGCCTTCTCTGTCTGCAGAACCTCCATTACCTCCACCATACAAAAACAGAAAATTCCTGATCCATTGACATTTAATTGTGCACAATAATGTCCAATACCAAAGGGCCCATTTTATAGCAAAGGAGGCGCAACAATGAGCTTGTGAACATGAGAATCCCTGGAGCTACCACGTATCTTATCACCCAGAATCAGCAAGCCTAAAATAATTGTAGATAGACATGTTGAAGGATGAGCTAAGGCACGAGCTCAGTCACAACATCTTTATATGTAATATAATCACTGAAACCATAACTAATATATGATTTTCTTGAGGAGCTAGAAAACTTAGGTTCAAGAACCAAAGGGTAGCAGTAGGAGTGGCTCCAACGACCAACACTCCAGTGACCTATTTTTGGAATTTGTGCTTTGCCATTCCTGCGAACCTAAGTTATGCTAGGCTTGAGGTATTATTTCCAAGGTTGGAGGCCACTTCCACTTGATGACACAATAGTGTTTCAATGAATGAGAAGCTGCAACTTCCATCTTGCAACATTGGGCCTCTAACGCCAGTGAAACAACAGGCAAAAAAAAAAAAAACTTATACTTGGCTGAGATAACACCCGTAATTTATGTTAGGAGTTAGGGTTGTTAACTATAAAAACAGATAGGGAAAATTTTGTTTTAAACTCAGAGGATCCTATGAAACATCACTTAAGGCATCTATTCCCAATGATAACTGTGAAGATCCAATTGTAGCAACCATGGTCCAAAAAGGGAAAGGTAACTGTGTGCTCAAACCACTCTGGGATAAATCTCTGGGTCATTCCACCAACTAAGTAACCTAAATTAACCAAGGTGTTAATTTATTGGAGGAAAGTATAAAAATGGTGGTTGTAGAGGGATATGATTAATAAAAATTGTGGTTTTGAAGTCAGAGGCAGTAACAGGAACCATATCTTGGTGTAATAACTCTCATGAGGCCTTTTTAAGAGAGTGTAACCGGTCACCAATTTGAAGGACTACTTCCTCATCCAGGAAATAAATGATGACATGCTGTTCTCCAAACAAATTAAGGCTCCAAATTATAGTATCAAGGGGTAGATTATACCATACCGAATTTATGCCCCTCTTCAGTTTACACAAGAGGACTCATTTGCCCGCCATGTCCTTGGCCACTTCTAAGTCAAAATCTCTTGCTGTCACCAATGTCACTTTTTTTCTTAATTTCACCAACTCTCACGGTGTCCCATGGATTGAGATCCAGGCTCCAGTGATTCCTCTGAACAGGCTTGTGGAAATTCTGGCTTTCTCCACTTCTTCCCCCCTCAAATAAAGTGCTTTTCCATGGGTTGTGGATTCTGACTCCCCAGTGATTACTGGAAAGTGTGATGCGATACAACCTGAAAGTTCAAGGGAATTAATTAATCAGCTGAACCAAGATGTGGTGGATTCATAGTGCTTTTCCAAATACATCCAATGTGAACAAGCAACCAAATGTGTTTTCTCATGAAGCTGTAAAAGTTTCTGTAATGTGCTGTTCATATTTGCTTTCCCTCCTTCCTTGTCTCATTTCTTTTCTCTGCTCACTCTTAACTGCTCTGTAATTGCAGCTTTCAACAAACCTTCAGTAGAAAAGCTTTGTTTCAGTCGCTATTTTCAAGTGAACTCAGGCTAAGATACACTCTTATATTTCTTAGTCATCAACACCATAGCTCCAGTTTCACAGGTCACAAACCTTAAGATTGTTCCTAAACACTTCCCTCTGATTCGGTCCTTGTATCTACTCCCCAACACCTACTGAGCAAGGTCTAAACACTGAAGCATGGTGAACAATGGCCTCCATACTGCAGTTCCTGTCATCTCTACAACCACTTCTCTTGTATGTTTTCCTTGTTGCAAGGCTCCCCACAGCTACCATGATCTATTTGCCGAATGCTGTATGCCTCATTCTATATATACTTTTATAAGCTTCCTAAATTCTCAATTCTCTATTCACAGCCTCTCTCTTGTTTCCCAGGTCCACCTGATTTAAAAAAAAATTGCTCATCATTCCAGATAAAGTCTATGGGTCATATTCTCTATGAAATGGTACCTGACACTGCTGCTAGAGAGATTTTGAAACAAAAATCTAACATGTATAACACGTATATAGTCCTTAGTCTATGAGGTCTGACAATTACATTCGTGAACTCATCCTAGAAAAAGTGCTACATACCTCATTGTTGAATATCACTATGGTCACCATCGAAGTACTCCCCTTGGGAAGCTATGCACCGATGCCAGTGCCTAGTCCACCCTTCAAGCAATTTTGGAACTCTTTTTCTAGAATGGCCATCAGAGTTGTTGTATTATGCTTGATGTCCTGAATGTCATCAAAATATCTTCCTTTCAATATTTCCTTCATATTCAGGTAAAGAAAGAAGTAATTGGGGGCCATATCAGGTGAGCAGGGATGGTGTGCCAATACAGTTATTTGTTTCCTGGCTAAAAACTCCCTCACAGACAGTGCCATGTGAGCTGGTGCATTGTCATGATGCAAGAACCATGAATTGTTGGCCAAAAGTTCTGGTCATTTAACTTTTCACGCAGTCTTTTCAGCACTTCCAAATAGCAAACTGGGTTACTTGTTTGTCCAGTTGGTACAAATTCATAATAAATAATCCTTCTAATATCAAAAGAGTTAGCAATATCGCTTTGACTCTTGATTTGGACTGATGAAACTTTTTTGGTTGTGGAGAATTGGCTGACTTCCATTGTGCACTTTGACATTTTGTTTCAGTATCATATTGGTACACCCATGTTTTATCACCAGTGATAATATGGCCCAAAACATTGTCTTGCCTCTCCAAAAGTTCTTGGCATACTTCGACTCTTTTTTGCTTTTGTTCATCGGTGAGCTCCTTCAGGACCATTTTTGCACACACCTTTCTCATGCCAAGATTTTCAGTTAAGATTTTCCTAGCTGTTTCTCTGTCAATGTTCAGTTGGTCTGCTATGCTTCTCACAGGCAGCCGATGATTTTGATGCACAATTTGATGGACTTTTGCAATGTTTTCACCAGTTTTGCTTGTTACTGGCTGCCCTGACCTATCTTCATCAGTGACGCATTTTCTCCCTTTGGAAAAACGTTTAATCCATTTGTACATTGCAATTTTCTTCATGACATTATCCCCATAAACTTAGACTAACATGTCCCTTATTTCACTTTCACTCTTGCCAAGTTTAACAAGAAATTTAATGTTTGTTCATTGCTTTAATTCAAGCTCAGATATTCTTGCAACAGCACACAAAATCATGTAACAACAATAATGAACGCCACTCAGTAAGACAACACCATACATCGACATGAACACAGCTGTGAGATACTGATACACCAAGGTTATGAAATCTTACTGAACTGTTTGTACTGTGCTGCCAATGTAAGCACACAGTGGCAAGTTCATGAACATGATTGTCAGACTTCATATTACAGTTACTGTCCTGGACAAGTGATTCATTCGATTGGTTCTCACAACAATATTACAAATTAAGTATTATTACTATCCCTCTTTCAAAGATAAGGAAACTGAGATACAGAGAACTTAGGTCACACAGGATGGCCAGTATTTAAGTGAATATCTATGCTTTTAACAATCACACTCACCTCCTTTGCCATCACATAAGTCTGCTCAGCCAGACATGCTCTGTTCTGTATGTCTTTTTATCACACCACTGACAATGTGTGATTACATTCTTTATTTATATGAGTGCCTCCCAAATAGACTGTTAGTTGCTAGAGCTTAAGATGTCGAAATCATTACAGTGTGCCTAGCACAGAGCACAGGATTTGATGCAGAGCAGTTACCAATAAATATTTGTTGGATTAACTGATTAATTAACCTGCTATAATTCTTAAGAGTCACAGACCTTAGTCCTAAGTTTGACATTTTACAAAATATTTTCCCATAAATCATCTCATTTGGTCCTTCTAATATTTCTGTAAAATATTTATGTTTACCACAGTTAAACATTCAATAATTAAAATAGGCAAGGATTCAACTCTAGTATTATTAAACAAAACCAAATCCTTTTCCTGAGTGTATATATTGGCTCATCTGGTGGTTTCTCTGTGACATAAAGTGAAATATAAGGAATGATCATGAATTTTCTCTTTCTTCTGTCCCAGGGGCTAAGTAAAACAGTAACAACTGTAGAATCCCTTAAGAAAATGGCCAAGTTTGAGCAGAATTTTATAGACACAAAATTGTACTTTATCAGAGTAGATTCATTCAAAAAGAAAATATGATTAAACAACCATCTAACTTAAAGAAAGTTACAATCTCTACTGGCTAATATGGGGATCTCCAGTATGTTAAAGAGAGTAGTACCAAAACAAACAAACAAACCAAAAAACAGAAAACTTGCCTAATTTAACAAGGGAAATAAATACACAAGCTCAGAAAGCACAAAGTTCCAAACAAGAGGTACCCAAAGAGGCCAACATGAACAAACATCAGAATTAAAATGCAAAAAATTAAAGACAAACAGAGAATCTCAAAAGCAGCAAGAAAACATACCAAGGAGACAACCAAGATAGCACATTAGGTAAATGCTATGCTTACCTTCTCTCACAACCACATCAAAATTACAACTAATCTACAAAACAACCATTATTAAGAATCACCTGAAATCAAGCTGAACTTAAGCCTTTCAACTAAGAATGCACAGAAGAAGCCACCTCCAGACTGGTAGGAAGGACAGAGATGGAGAATGGGCTGGTCACACACCTGCGTGTGACCATTAAAGATCAGGAGGGATATTTCGGCTGTGGGGGTCCCTATCATCCCCCAGAGGAGTGAGAGGTCCCAGCCCCACCCCAGCCCAGGGTTCTAGTGCCAGGGAGAGAATTCCCCTTAATTTCTGGTTGTGAAAACCAGCAGAGATTGTGACTAAGACTGAGGGCTACTGACTCCCAGGTGCACTTTGTAAAGGGACTAGGTGGGGACTTACCCACCAATGGAATCATTCACTCTGAGCTCCAGTGCTGAGGCAGTGTCTGGAAAGGCGGTAGGGACATATGGTGGAAAATTGAGTTGTCTGGCTTGAGAGCTAGAGAGGTGGCTTTCTCCTGGACGGTGAGCCTGGCAGAGGCCATTGTTTCTTTGCTGAGCTATCTCCCTTCCCTGTGTGCAGAAGCAGGCAGCCTCCATATTTGAGTCTCTGCAGTTCGTTCTCCACACCCTGGTGATGCAAGACCTGGCCCCACCTAACTTTTGGGTACAACAAGACCACTTCCTGTGACTTTTTCATACAGACCTCCTGCCTTGGCTCCAGATGCAGACTTTCCTAGGGTCTCTCAAAGAATCACAAAACCCACACAAGCATCATCTGGCTTGCACATGTCTTGTACCTCTTGCTGAGCAGCCCTAAGTGCAGCACTATTGGCAGCTGGCTTTGGCTCATGGCTTGGCCCCTCAAGGCACTTCCAAGCACAGCACAGATGGAAGCCATCTGTGGATTTCTTTGTGTCTCCTGCTGGGTGGCCCTAGGTAGAGCATGGGCTGTGGCTGAAATTGACATAGAGCGGATCCTCTCCAAGGTGGTTCTGGGGCTGGTGACCAGTTTCAAAATGAGCTGCAGTATTACCCAGCCAGCTCCAAGTACAACACACCCAAAGGGCAGATTGTGCAGGCACCAGAGTCCTGCTGAGGCACATCCTGCTCTGTAGGATCACCTCTGCACAACAACTTTTCCATTCTAGTCAACCCCAGTCCTCACAACCAGTGAGCCCAAGTGTCAGTCCCTCCCATTGATGTGCAATTATCAACCAAGGCTCAACTACAAGAGGAGGGTACACACAACCCACAAAAGGGACACACCTGGAGTTCATGACTAAGGTGAACAGAAAGACTATGCCACTGAAACTCACAACATGCCTACTATGTAAGGCCATTCTATTAAGACCAGAAGACATAGCAGCCCTACCTAATACATAGAAACAAACAGAGGGAGGCAGCTACAATGGGGAGACAAAAAAAACTGTGCCAAATAAAAGAACAAAACAAAGCTCCAGAAAAAAAAACTAAGTGAAATGGAGACAGACAATCGATCAGATGCTGAGTTCCAAACACTGGTTATCAGAATGCTCAATGACTTTCTGTGTTCATGGGTTGGAAGAGTCAACATAGTTAAAATGGCCATATTACCCACAGCAATATGCAGATTTAATGCAATCTCCATCAAAATCCCAATGGCCTTTTTTTCAAGAAATACAAAAAAAAATCATCAGTTTTGTATGGAAAAAAAAGACCCCAAAAAGCCAAAGTAATCTTAAGAAAAAAAAACAATGCTGGAGGTATCACACTCCCTGACTTCTGCTTGTACTACAAGGCAACAATAATCAAAACAGTATAGTATTGGGAGAAAAACAAACACACAGACCAATGGAATAGAATTGAGAACCCAGAAATAAGCCCATATAAATATAGACAGATAATTTTTGACAAAATAGCCAAAAATATACAATGGAAAAAAGACAGCTTCTTCAATAAATGGTGCTGGGGGGATTGGAAATTCATATGCAAAAGAATGAAACTACACTGCTATCTGTCACCATGTACCAAAGTTACCTCAAAGAGGATCAAACATCTAAACATAAAACCTGAAACAACAGACTGCATAGAAGAAAATATAGGTACTAAACGTATAGACCTTGGGTTCAAAAAGGATTTTATGAAATTGACTGCAAAGGCAAGGGAAGTGAAAGCTAAAATAATTGAACAGGACTATATCAAACTAAACAGCTTCTGCACAGCAAAAGAATCCATCAACAAAATAAAGGGACAACCAACAGAATGGAAGAAGATTTTCACAACAAATGCCTCCAATAAGGGGCTAATATCCAAAATATATAAGGAACTCATATAACTAAACAACAACAAAAAGCAAGCAATCCAATTTAAAAAATGGGCAGAGGACCTGAATACACATTTCACCAAAAAGAACATACAAATGGCCAATAAACGTGAAAAACTACTCAACATCACTAATCATCAGAGAAATGCAAATAAGAACCACAATGAGATATCACCTCACACCAGTTAGAATGGCTGCCATCAACAAGACAAATAATAGCAAGTGTTGGAGAGACTGTGGAGAAAAAGGAACCCTCATACACTGTTGGTGGGAATGCAGATTGGTGCAGCCGCTATGGAAGGCAGTGTGGAAGCTCCTCAAAAAATTAAGAATAGAATTACCATGTGACACAGCAATCCATCTCCTGGCTATCTACAAAATATCTGAAAACATTTATCTGTAAATATATATGTGCTCCAATGTTTATTCCAGCATTATTTACCATGGACAAGACAAGGAAACAACCAAAGTGTCCTTCGATAGATGATTGGATAAAGAAGATGTGGTATATATACACAGGGGAATACTATTTTGCCATAAGAAAAGATGAAATAGTGCCACTTGGGACAACATGCATGGATCTTGAGATTATTATGCTAAGCAAAATAAGTCAGACAGAAAATGTCAAGAACCATATGATTTCACTGGTATATGATATACAAAACTGAAAACAACAAAATAACAAGGAAACCAAATGAAAAACCAAAAACTCATAGAAACAGAAAATAGTTAGTGGTTACCAGAGGGTAAGGGGTGGTGGTGGTAGATGAGGGTAAAGGGGATCAAATATATGGTGATGGAAAGTGAACTGACTCTGGGTGGTGAACACACAATGTGATATATAGATGATGTATTACAGAACTGTACATGTGAAACCTATGTATCTTTACTAACAATTGTCATCCCAATAAAATTTAACTTAAAAACAAAAAGAATGCTGAATGAACTCAGGGAGAACTTCAACAGAGAGATAAGAAGCATAAAAATGGAGATGGAAACCATGAAAAAGAACCAGTCAGAAATAAAAGATAGAGGGCCAGCTGGGAGGCTCAGTTAGATAGAGTGCAAGCTCTGAGCAACAAGGTTGCCAGTTCAATTCCCACATGGGTAAGTCAGTGAGCTGAGCCTGATCTGAGCTGCTGCTGAGCTGCCAATGGGTGGCCGGATGACTCAGCTGGTGAGAGCGCCTGGTCTTAGCAACAAGGTTGCTGATTCAACCCCTGCATGAGACGGTTGGCTGCACCTCCCCACTCCTCCTCGCAACTAGGTTGAAAGTGGCAATTGGATTTGCAGCTCTGCTTGCACCCTCCACAACTAAGATTGAAAGATGACAACTTGACTTGGAGCTGATGGGTCCTGGGAAAAAAACATTGTTCCCTAATAAAGTTAAACAAAAAAGAAAGAAAGAAAGGATACAATAACAGAAATGAAGAATATATTGCAGGAAAGCAACAGTAGATTAGATGAAGCAGAGGACCCAACCAGCGATGTAGAAGATAAGGTAACAGAAAATACACAACTAGAACAGCAAAAGAAAAAAAGAATCCAAAAAATTGAGGAAAGTTTAAGGGGCCTCCAGGACAATATCAAGTGTACCAACATTTGCATTATAGGGGTATCAGAAAGAGAATAGAGAGAGCAAGGAATTGAATACCTATTTGAAGAAATAATAACAGAAACTTCCCTAATCTGGTGAAGGAAATAGACATACAAGCCCAGGCAGCACAGAGTCCCAAACAACATGAACACCAAGACACATCATAATTTAAATGCCAAAGGTTAAAGACAAATAGAGAATCTTAAAAGCAGCAAGAGGGAAGCAGTTAGTTACTTAAAAGGGAGCCCCTTAACTGGCAGCTGATTTCTCAAAAGAAACCTTGCAAGCCAGAAGGGAGGGGCAGAAAATATTCCAAGTAATGAAAAGCAATGACATACAACCAAGATTACTCCACCCAGCAAAGCTGTCATTTAGAATTGAAAGACAGATAAGGAGCTTCCCAGACAAAGAAAAGCTGAAGGAGTTCATCACCACCAAACCAGTATTACAAGGAATATTAGAGGGACTACTCTAAGATGGGAAGGGATTAAAGGATGGGTGAAAGGCGAAGGGATTAAAAAGTATAAATTAGTTGTTACACAGTAGTCAGGGGGATGTAAGGTATAGCATAAGGAATATAATCAATAATATTGTATTAACTATGTATGGTCCCAGAGAGGTGCTAGATCTGTCAGGGTGCTAGATGGGAATGGGGTTGGGGGGCAGGGTGAAAAAGGTGAAGGTATTAAGAAGTACAAATTGGTAGTTAATACAGTATGGGGAATATAGTCAACAGTGTTGTAAAGTTCATGTAAGGTGCCAAATGAGCGCTGAACTTATCAGGAGGTCACTTCATAGACTGTGTCCAATGAGCTATACCCCTGAAACTGAAGTAGAATAATATTGAATGTCAGCTATAACTAAATATATAGGTATATATAGTCACGAGATGTGAAGTACAACAAAGGGGAGATAGACAATGGTATTGTAACAGCTACATAAGATGTCAGAAGGGTAATACTTTGGGGGGTGGGTTGTCACTTTATGAGATATTTAAATGTCTAACTATTGCATTGCTTTGTACAAGTGAAACTAATAAAAAATTTTTAATAAAAAAACAAAAAAATAATAATATAAAAGGGGGAGAATTTAAAAAAAGAAAGCAGCAAGAGAAAAGCATTTACTTACCTACAATGCAGCTCCCATATGATCGTCAGGTGATTTATCAACAGAAACTTTACAGGCCAGAAGGGATTGGCACAAAACATTTAAAGTGATTAAATACAAGCACCTACATCCAAGATTACTCTGCCCACCAAAGCTATCACTTAAAAACAAAGGACAGATTAAGAGCTTCCCAGATAAGAAAAAGTTATAGGAGTTCATCACCACCAAATAAATATCACAATAAATGTTAAAGGAACTTCTTTAAGAAGAAGAAAAAAAGGATAAAAAATATGAATAATAAATGGCAATGAATGCATATCTATCTATCAACAAGTACTTTCCATGTAAATGGGTTAAATGTTCCAATCAAAAGACATAAGGTGGCTGTACAGGTAAGAAAACAAGACTCTTACACATGCTGCCTACAAGAGACTAACTTCAGATCAAAAGACACACACAGGCTGAAAGTAAAAGGATGGAAAAAGATATTTCATGAAAATGAAAAGAAACAAACATAAAGCTGGAGTAGCGATACTTATACCAGGAAAAAAAAATAGACTTTAAAACAAAGGCTATAACAAGAAACAAAGAAGGACCCAGTCATCCCACTTCTAGGTATTTATCAGAAGAAACCCAAAACACTACTTCGAGGGGATGTGAGAGTCCATATATGCATTGCAGCATTATTTATAATGGTCAAGATACAAAAGCAACCTAAGTGCCCATTAATACATGAATGGATAAAGAAGGAGTGGTACATATATACAACAGAATGTAACTCGGCCACAAACAAAAATAAAATCTTGCCATCTGTAACAATAGATGGACCCAGGGGGTATTGTACTGAGTAGAGTAAGTCTGACAGAGAAAGACAAATGCTATATGATTTCACTTATATGTGGAGTCTAAAGAACAAAATAAACAAATCACAAAACAGACACAAACTCACAGATATAGTGAACATTTTAATGGTTGCCAGATGGGAGAGGGATTGGAGAGATGGGTAATGGGGGCGGGGGGAGATTAAGAGATACAAATGGATAGTTACAAAATAGTCATGGGGATGTAAAGTATAGTATAGAGAATATAGTCAATAATATTGTAATAATTATGTATGGTGCCAGATGGGTAATAAATTTATCAGGGTGAATATTTTGTAAGTTATATAAATGTCTAACCACTATCTTATACACCTGGAACTAATATTTGTATGTCAACTGTGATTGAAAAATAAATTAAAAATTAAATTTTAAATTTTAAAAATATTCCAAGATCCAGTCAAGATGGCAGAGTAGGTAAACGCTTTTCTCACTTCCTCTCAGGACCACATCAATTACAACTAAACTGCAGAACAACCATCATTAAAAACCACCTGAAGTTTCACTTAACTAAAGCCCTACAACTACAGACAAACAGTAGAAACCATCTGAAGACTGGTAGGAAGGGCAGAGACACAGAACGGGCTGATCCCACAACCACATGTGCCCATTAAAAAGCAGGACGGATATCTCAGCTCTGGAGGTAACCCCTGGAGGAGCGTGGGGTCCCAGCCTCATATTAGGCTCCCCAGCCCAGGGTTCCAATGCTGCGAAGAGAAATCTGCATAACTTCTGGTTGTGAAAACCAGTGGAGATTGTGGCTGAGTAAGACAGAGAGCAGCCGGAGTCCCAAGCGCCCCTCTTAAAGGGACTAGCATAGGCTTACTTACTGACAGACTCACTCATTCTGAGTTCCAGTGCCGAAAGGTATCAGGGACATGCAGGGAGGAACTTAATTGTCTGACTTCAAAGCGAGGGTTGGAGATACAGCTTTTTCAAGGACAGAGGAGCTGGCAGAGCCATTTCTTTGTTGAACCCTCCCACCTCCTTGCATGCAGACGCAGGCAGACACCATATCTGAGTCTCCATTAAACTGGCTATCTCATTTCGTCTGCCCCACCCTACTGACTTCCAGAGATCTCACCCCACCTTACTTTCAGGCACAACCAAGCTGCTTCCAGGGGTTTTTCCATACAAAGAACCTGCTGCAGACCTTAACAATATTTCTCAAAGGTTCACAAACCTCCAACAAGCAGCATCTGGCTTCAGCATATCCCATACTTCTGGCTGAGCAGCCTTATGCCTGGCACTAGTGCCAGCAAGCCTTGGTTCACAGATTGGCCTCTGGAGGCACCTCTAAACCCAGTGCAAGTAACAGCCATCTGTGTATTTCTTTGTGGATCATACCAGATGGGCCCTGGCAGAGTACAGGCTGCAGCTGAACTTGGCCCACAGTGGGTTCCCTCCCAAAATGCCCCAAGCCTGGTACAATTTATGGGCAGCTTTGGAACTAGCTGGAACATCAACCAGCCACCTCTAAAAATGACACACCCAAAGGGCAGACTGGGCAGGCACCAGAGCCTTGGTAAAGAAAACTCTGCTTTGTAAGGTCAGCCCTTGCACCATGGCTCCTCCAGTGTAGTCATGGCCAGTCCTCACAAACAATCAGTCTGAAGGTCAATCCCTCCCACTAACATGCAAACAGCAACCAAAGCCCAACTACACCAAAAGGGCACACACAACTAATACAAGGGACTCACTTGAGCACCTGGCTCTGATGACCAACCAGGGAGACTGCACCACTGGGTCCCACAGGACACCTACAACACTCAGCCACTCTACCAAGACTGGGAGACATAGCAGCTCTGCCTAATACATAGAAACAAACACAGGGATGCAGCCAAAATGGGGAGACAAAGAAACATGTCACAAATAAAAGAAGAGAACAAAGCTCTAGAAAAAGAACTAAAAAAAATTTAAAATTAAAATAAAATGGAGACAAGCAATTTACCAGATGCAGAGTTCCAAACACTAGTTATTAAAATGCTCAGTGATCTCAGGGAGAATTTCAACAAAAAGATAGAAAGCATAAAAACGGAGATAGAAAACACAAAAAACAACCAGTCAAAAATAAAGAATATAATAACTGAAATGAAGTATAGATCAGAGGAAATCAATAGTACATTAGGTGAAACAGAGGATCGAATAGGAGATTTGGAAGATAAGATAGCAGAAAACACCCAATCAGAACAGCAAAAATAATGCAAAAAATGAGGAGTGTAAGAGACCTCTGGGACAACAACAATTATACAACATTACCATCATAGGGGTACCAGAAGGAGAAGATAGAGAGCAAGGACTTGAAAACACATTTGATAAAATAATTACAGGAAACTTCTCTAACCTGGCAAAGGAAATAGATATACAAGCCCAGGAAGCACACAGAGTCCCAAACAAAATAAACCTCAAGAGGCTCACACCAAGACACATCATAATTAAAATGCCAAAATTGAAAGACAAAGAGAGACTCTTAAAAACAGCAAGAGAAAAGCAGTTAGTTTCCTACAAGGGAGCCCCCATAAGGCCATCAGCTGATTTCTCAACAAAAACTTTGCAGACCAAAAGGGATTGGCAGGAAATATTCAAAGTAGTAAAAAGCAAGGACCTGCAACCAAGATTATTCTAACCAGCAAAGCTATCATTTAGCACTGAAAGACATATAAAAAGCTTCCCAGATAAGAAAAACCTAAAGGAGTTCATCACCACCAAATCAGTATTACAAGAAATATTAGAGGGACTTTTTTAAGATGAAAAAGAAAACAAAGAAAATAAAAATATGAATAATGAAATGCAATAACTACATATCTATCAACAATTAATTTAAGTGTAAATGTATTAAATGCTCTAATCTAAAAGTGTGAGTGGCTAAATGGATAAGGAAACAAGCTCATTACATATACTGCCTACAAGAGACTCACTTCAGATCGAACAACACACATAGACTGAAAGTAAAGGGATGGAAAAAGATATTTCATGAAAATGGAAGCAAACAACAAAAAAAGCTGAGGTAGCAATACTTATACCAGACAAAATAGACTTTAAAAGAAAGACTATAACAAGAGACAAAGAAGGGCCCAGCAATCCCACTTCTGTGTATGTATCTGAAGAAACCCAAAATGCAACTTCGAGGGATTATTTGCATCCATATATTCATTGCATCATTGTTTACAATAGCCAAGATGCAGAGGCAGCCTGGGTGTCCCTCTATGGATGAAGAGTAGGTTGTACATATATACAATATACAATGGAGTATTGCCCGGCCATAGAAGGGAATGGATTCTTGCCATTTGTGGTAGTATGGATGGACTTGGAGGGTATTGTGCTGAGTGGAGACAGAGAAAGACAGATACAATGTAATTTCACTTATATGTGGAATTTGAAGAACTAAATAAACAAACAACCAAAACAGAAACAAACTCATAGATACAGAGAACATCTTAATGGTTGCCAGATGGAAGGGAGGTTAGGGTGAGTGAGCTACAAGAAGTGATTATGAAGTACAAAGTGGGGGCAGCTGGGTGGATTAGTTGGTTAGAGCTCGAGCTCTGAGCAACAGGGTTGCTGGTTCGATTCCCACATGGGCCAGTGAACTGCGCCCTCCGCAACTAGATTGAAGACAGCGACTTGAGCTGAGCTGCCACTGAGCTGCCGATGGGCGGCCAGATGGCTCAGTTGGTTACAGCACATGATCTTAACATCAAGGTTGCTGGTTTGGTTCCCACATGGGATGGTGGGCTGTGTTCCCCACAACTAGATTGAAGATGGCGACTGGACTTGGAGCTGAGCTGTGCCCTCCACAACTACGACTGAAGGACAACAATTTAACTTACAGCTGATGGGTCCTGGGAAAAACACACTATTCCCCAATAAAGTTTTTAAAAAAAGAAGTACAAAGTGGTTACTACAAAGTAGTCATGGGGATGTAGCATAAGGAATATATTCAATAATATTGTAATAACTATGTATGAGGTCCGACAATTAAGTTCACGAACTTGTTGCAACGATGTTGCTCACCTTTTTTTGACATCAGAGGGATTATTCATTATGAATTTGTACCAACTGGACAAACAGTTAACCAAGTTTACTATTTGGAAGTGCAGAAGAGGCGGTGTGAAAAAGTTAGACCTGAACTTTTTGCCAACAATCCATGGCTCTTGCATCACAATCCATCAGCTCACACGGCACTGCCTGTGAGGGAGGGTTTAGCCAGTATACAAATATCTGTATTGGAACACCCTCCATACTCACCTGATCTGGTCCCCAATGACTTCTTTCTTTACCTGAAGAGAAAGGAAATACTGAAAGGAAGACATTTTGATGCACTTGGGACATCAAGGGTAATACAACAGCTCTCATGGCCATTCCAAAGCATAAGTTCCAAAATTGCTTTGAAGGGTGGACTAGATGCTAACGTCAGTGCTTAGCTTCCCAAGGGGAGTACTTTTTTAAGGTGGCCATAGTGATATTCAGCAATGAGTTATGTAACACTTTTTCTGGGATGAGTTTGCAAAATTAAGTGTCCTACCTTGTATGGAGTCAGATGGATACTAGATTTATCAGGGTGATATATGAGAGGTGTTTTGGGGAACAGGGTGAATGGTGAAGGGATTAAGAAGTACATATTGGTAGTTACAAAATCGTCATGGGGATGTAGAGTAATGCATAGAGAATATAGTCAATAATACGGTAATAACTATACACAGTGCCAGGTGGGTGCTACACTAGTCAGGGGGATCATTTCTTAAATTATTTAAATGTCTAACCACTATGCTGTACACCTCAAATGAAATACACTTCATATGAAATAATATCAAATGCCAAAATAAACAAATAAATAAATAAATGGTAAAAAATATATTCCAAAATTGTACCCAAACTAAATGCCTTCTAAGAGAAGGTCCAAGATGGCATATTAGGTAAACGTTATGCCTACTGCCTCCCAGAATCACACCAAAATTACAACTAAATTATAGAACAATCAGTCTCAAGAATCATCTGAAGTCTAGCTGAAGAGAATCCCTGTAAATAAGGCTATAAAAAAGAGGTCACATGGATACTGGTGGGGAGAGAGGGCGAGACACAAAACAAGCTGACCCCAAACCCACAGGGAGTGGTTGAACACTGACGGACACCTTGGTGGTGGGGGTCTCCCTGAAGAGGGAGAGGTTCCAGCCCCAAATTGGGATCCCCAACCCAGAGGTCCTAAGCTGGGAAGAGGACTCCTCAGAACATCTGGCAATGAAAATCAGTGAAGACTCTGTCTGTCCTTCCCGGTGAGATGGAAGGTGACAGGAAGCCCAGGTGTCCTCTTAATGGGCTCACACACAGACTCATTTGCTTGCAAACACTCACCTGGGCTTGGTGGAGGGCCAGCAACTTAAGAGGCTCCAGAGGCATATGGGGAAATATTGAGTTGTGTTGCTTTGGGGCAAGGGTTGGAGGGACAGTTGCCGTTGTCCCATGTGGAGCCTGCCTCATGTGTAGCCTACAGGAGGGTGACATCTTTTCTATGTTGAACACACCCTCAAAGACCAAATCTGAGACCACATTCATCGGGTTAAATCTATGCCTGTGCACAACCTTGTTGACAGCCTGGGTCCCCGTCCCACACAACTAAGACTGCATCACAAGTGGCAATCTGGGCTCCTGCTAGACAGCCCTGCCCCACAATCTATGGAAGTCTTACAGTAGCAGGTGGCCCGAGGTGGCCTGGAGAACTTTCAATGGCAAGCAGTTAACCACAACTTGTGCTGCAGCCACTCTTAGGAGGCTCTTGGGGAATCTATGGGCCCAAGGCAAGAGGTGGCTGGCCACAGTGTTCTCAGGGCATTTTGCAAAGTGGTCAAGGGCCTGGCACTTATGCAAGAATTGAATCTGCATTAACTCTGTAAAAACCACAGCCTGCACCCTGTGACTTCCTGGAATCCCACCCCACCCATCTGGTGCTGCATCACCCAGGACACTCTCAGGTCTTGGGCAAACAGCCCACCCAATGAGCAGCAGAAGGCTTGTGGCAGCCTGGGGATTTTTCAGTGTCAGGCAGTCAGACACAACTTGTGATGCAGCCTTTATTGGGTGGCTTTTGGGGATCTGTGGGCCCAAGGTGAGTGGTGGCTGGCTACGGTGTTCTCAGGCTGTTTTGCAAAGTTGTCATAGGCCCACCACTGGTGCAGGAACTGAATCTGCATTAGCTTTCTAAAAAACACCAGCCATGCCTTGTGACTCTCTGGGATCCTACCCCACCCAGCTAGTGCTTCATCACGGAGGACACTCGCAACACCGAATCAACCAGCTAGGCTGGAGCACCTAAGAAGTATCTTTCACAATGGATAAGCATTATGGGCAACTGGCAAGGGACCACAGGACTAGGGGGACGTGGGCCTTTTGCTAAGCTGCCCCATGCCCGATACTGGTGGCAGCCAGCTCCAGTTCACAGTGAGGCCACCCCCACATACTTCCAGGTCCAGCACAGGCAGCAGCCAAACACACATAGTTTTGTAGCTCCTACCAGATAGCCCTGGGCTGGTCACAGGCAAGGCTGCAATTGGCCTACATGAGAGCTTATCCCAAGAGACACCAGAGAAAAGACACCTATAGGCCAGCTTCAGACCACACCAGAGCACTACCCAGTTAGCCCCACAAGAGGTACACCCAAAGGGTGGTCTCATCAGGAACAAGAGCCCACAGGACAAATCTCCCCCTGAGGGGTCAGTCCCCACACAGCAGGTCATACATTGTGGGCATAGCCAATCCACACAGCCAGTCAGCTTGGAGTCAGTCCCACCTATTGATGTGCCAAAGGCAATCAAGGCTTAACTACAATAAGAGAACACACACAACACACACAATGGATAAGGGACACTCTTGGAACACACACACAGGTGATGAGGGAGACTGTGCCACATGACTTCTCAAGACACATACTACATAAATCCAGCCAGCAAAGACTGAGACATAGGAAATGTACCTAATACATAGGAGCAAACACAGAGGGACAGCCAGAATGAGGAAACAAGAAACATGTCCCAAATGAAAGCAAAGGAGGAAACTTCAGAAAAAAGAACTAAATGAAATGGAAGCATCCAACCTAACTGAGACAGAGTTTAAAACACAGGTTATAAGAATGCATAAGGAGCTTACAATTTTAACAAAGAGATAGTGAGCACAAAGAAGAACATGAAAACCATAAAAAAGTACCAGTCAGAAATAAAGAATTCAATAACAGAAATGAAGAATACACTAGAAGAAATCAACAGCAGACTAGATGAAGCAGAGGATCGAATCAGGGATTTAGAAGACAAGGTAGCAGAAAACACCCAATTGGAACAACAAAAAGAAAAAAGAATTTGAAAAGAACATAGTTTAAGGGACCTTTGAAACAACATCAAGCATAAAACATTTGCATCATGGTAGTACCAGGAGGACAAAGTGAGCAAATTATTGAGAACATATTTGAAGAAATAATGAGAAAACTTCCCTAACCTCATGAAAGAAATAGATATGCAAGCCCAGGAAGTTCAGAGAGTCCAAAATAAGATGAACCCAAACAGGCTCACAACAAGACACATTATAATTAAAGTGCCAGAGGTTAAACACAGAGAGAATCCTAAAAGCAGCAAGAGAAAGACAACTAGTTACTTAGAAGGGAGCTCTCATAAGACTCTCAGCTGATTTCTCAATAGAAACTCTGCAGGCCAGAAGGGAAGTGGATGGAAATATTCAAAGTGATGAAAAACAAGAACCTACATCAAAGACTACTGTACCCAGTGAGGCTATCCTTTTAAATTGAAAAAAGATAAAGAGCTTCCCAGAAAAGAAAAAGCTAAAGGAATTCGTTACCACCTAACCAGTACTACAGGAACTGTTAAAAGGACTTCTTTAAGAAGAGTAAGGGGTAAAACAAAAAAAAAGAAGATTAAAAATATGAATAATAAAATTGCAATAACTATGTATCTATCAACAATCACTTTAAATGTAAATGGATTAAATGCTCTAACCAAAAGACTGGGGGTAGCTGAATAGATTAGAAAACAATACCCAAGCATATGCTGTCTACAAGAAACACCTCAGATAGAAAAATACACATAGACTGAAAGTAAAGGGATGAAAAAAGATATTTCACACACGGAAATGATAAACAATCTGGAGTAGCAATAATTTATCAGATGAAATAGACTTTAAAATAAAACTATTATAAAAGACAAAAAGGACATTACATAGTGATAAATAGATTAATCCAACAAGAGGACATCATTCTGTAAACATCAATGCATTCAACATAAGAGGACCTAAATATATAAAGCAAATATTGACCAACATAAAGGCAGATATCAACAGTAACACAATTATAGTAAGGGACTTTAACATCCCACTAATATGGACAGATCTTCCAGACAGAAAACCAACAAGGAAAGAGCGGCCTTCAATGACACACTAGACCAGATGGATTTAATTAATATTTTTAGAGCATTTCACCCCAAAGCAGCAGAATATACATTCTTTTCAAGAGCACATGGTCCATTTTCCAAGATAGATTACATATTAGGCCAGAAAACAAGTCTCAATAAATTTAAGAAGATTGAAATCATCAAATGTCTTCTCTGACCACTATGGTATAAAACTAGAAGTCAATTACAAGCAAAAAACTAAAAAACTAAAAACACAAACACATGGAAGCTAAATAACATGTTACACGTTAATGAATGGGTCAACAATGAGATCAAGGACAAAATCAAAAGATGCCTTGAGACAAATGAAAATGAAAACACGATGACCCAAAATCTACGGGACACAGTGAAAGCAGTCCTAAGAGAGAAATTTATAGCAAAGCAGGTCTAACTAAAGAAAAAAGAAAAATCTCAAATGATGGACTAACTTTACACCTGGAAAATGGAACTGGAAAAAGAACAGCAGACAAAGCTCAGTGAGTAGAAGGAAGAAAATAATTTAAAGATCAGAGTGAAAATAAATGAAATAGAGGCTAAAAATAATGCAAAAGATCAATGAAACCAAGAGCTGGTTTCTTGAAAAGATAAACAAAATTTATAAAGCTTTAAAGAGAGTCATTAAGAAAAAAAAAAGAGTATCCAAATAAACAAAATCAGAATTGAAAAAGAAGTGAAAGTGGACAGCACAGAAATACGAAAAAACTAAAATAAAATAAATACTATGAGCAACTAGTGCCAACAAATTGGACAATCTGGAAGAAATGGATAAATTCTTAGAAGCATACAATCTTCCAAGGCTGAATCAAAAAGAAACAAAAAATCTGAACCAACCAATTACTGCTAATGAAATTGAATCAGTAATCAACAAGCTCCCAAAAAATGAAAGCACTGGACAAGATGGCTTCACAGGTGAATTTTACCAAACATTCAAAAAAGAATTAACACCTATTCTCAAGCTATTCCAAGAAATTCGAAAGGAAGGAAGGCTCCCAAGCTCATTTTACAAGGCCACCATTACCCTGATTCCCAAACCAGACAAAGATATTACAAAAAGGAAAACTATAGGCTGATATCCATAGTGAACATAGATGCAAAAATCCTCAAAAAAATATTAGCAAACTGAATTCAGCAATACATTAAAAAGATCATACACCATAATCAAGTGGGATTCATCACTGCTTTGCAAGGATGGTTAAATATTCGCAAATCATTTAATATGACACACCACATAAACAAAATGAAAAATAGAAATCATACGATCATATCAATAAATGCAGAAAACCACTTGAGAAAATCCAGCATCCATTTAGGATAAAAACTCTCAGCACAGTGGGAATAGAGGGATCATATCTCAACATAATAAAGGCCATATATGACAAACCCACAGCTGCTATCACACACAATGGTGAAAGCTAAAAGCATTCTCAAGATCAGGAACAAGACAAGGATGCCCACTTTCACC
This sequence comes from Hipposideros armiger, assembly GCF_001890085.2. NCBI lineage: Eukaryota > Metazoa > Chordata > Mammalia > Chiroptera > Hipposideridae > Hipposideros > Hipposideros armiger. The sequence goes on from NW_017731560.1 coordinate 2,391,934, forward strand.
ACTTTTATGCAGCACAGTACTGGAAGTCCTGGGCATAGTAATCATACAAGAAAAAAGAAATAAAAGGCATTCAAATGGGAAAGGAAGAAGTAAAACCCATTATTTGCAGATGACATGACACTATATGTTGCAAACCCCAAAGATTCCACTGAAGAACTGATAAATGAATTTAGTAAAGTAGCAGGATACAAAAATTAATATTCCGAAATCAGTTGCATTTATCAATACCAATATAAACTATCAGAAAGAGAAATTAAGAAAGCAATCCCACTTACAAATGCATCAAAAAAATTGTAAGAATAAATTTAGCCAAAGATGTAAAAGCTGTGTTCTCAAAAAAGTATAAGACATTGAAGAGGGAAATTAAATAACACAAATAAATGGAAACATATACCATGCTCATGGATAGGAAGAATTAATAAAGCTAAAATGTCCATACTACCAAAAGAAATCTATAGATTCAATACAATACCTATAAAAATACCAATGACATTTTTCACAGGACTAGGACAAATAATCATAAAATTTATATAGAACCATAGAGGACCCCGAATAGTCTCAGCAATCCTGAGAAAGAACAAAGCTGGAGGTATCATGTTACCTGATATCAAATTACACTACAAAGCATGGTAATCAAAACAGCAGGCTATTGGCATAGAAACAGACACACAGCTCAATGGAACAGTATAGAGAGCCCAGAAATAAACCCATGCCTCTTTGGTCATTTAATCTATGACAAAGGGAGCAAGAAAATACACCGGAGTGAAGACAGCCTAGTCAAAGAATGGTGTTGGAAAAACTGTACAGATATATGCAAAAAAGTGAAACTGGACCACCTTTTTATGCCATGTACAAGAATAAGCTCAAAATGTATTAATGACCTAAATTAAAGACCCCAAACCATAAAACTCCTAGGGAAAAAATAATTGGAAGTAAACTCTCAGACATTACCCTTAGTAATATTTTTAGTGATCTATCTCCTCAGGCAAGGGAAACAAAAGAAAAAAATTTTAAATGGGACTATGTCAAACTAAAAAGTGTTTTGCAAAGCAAAGGAAACCATCAACAAAACGTAAAGACATCCTACTGAATGGGAGAAGATATTTGCCAATGATACATCCAATAAAGAGTTCAAATCCAAAATTTATTTTTAAAAAATACTTATACAACTCAACACCAAAAAAAAATCCAATTAAGTAATGGGCAGAGAACCTGAATAGACATTTCTCCAAAGAGGACATATAGATGGACAATAGATATATGAAAAGTTGCTCAACGTCATCAGAGAAATGCAAATAAAAACTAAAATGAGATTATGTCACATCCATCAAAAGGGCCATAATCAATAAATCAACAAAAACAAGTGTTAGCGAGGATGTGGAGAAAAAGGAACCCTTGTGCACTGTTGGTGGAATTGCAAATTGGTGCATCCCCTATGTAAAACAGCATGGAGATTCCTCAACAAATTAAAAATAGAACTACCTGATGACCCAGCAATTCCACTCCTGTGTATTTATCCAAAGAAATCCAAAACACTAATTTGAAAAGATATATTTGAAAAGATATATGCATCCTTATGTTTACCGCAGTGCTATTCACAATAACCAAGATATGGAAACAACCAAAATGCCCATCAATAGATGACTGGATTAAGAAATTGTGGTATATTTATACAATGGAGTATTACTCTGCCATAAAAAATGAAATCTTACCACTTGCAACAACATGGTTGGACCTAGAGGGTATTAGGCTAAGTGAAATAAGTCAGACTGAGAAAGACAAATACCATATGATCTCACTTATACGAGTATGTGGAATCTAAAGAACAAAATAAATGAACAAACAAACCAAAACTGACTCATAGATATAGAGAACAAACTGATGGTTACTAGATGGGAGAGGAGTTGGGGGGCTGGTCGAAAAAGGTGAATGGATTAGAAAGTACAAATTGGTAGTCACAAAATAGTCACAGAGATGTGAAGTACAGTATGGGGAATATAGTCAATAATATTGAAAAAACTATGTATAGTGTCAGATGGGTACTAGACTTACAGAGGGATCACTTCATAAATTATATAAATGCCTAACCACTAAGCTGTACACCTGAAAATAATATAAGATAATATTGAATGTCAACTACTATATATATGTTCACATGGTGTAAAGTACAGCATAGGGAATATAGTCACTGGTATCGTAATAGCTATATACAGTGTCAGATGAGTAGTAGAGTTGTTGGGGATATCATTTTGTGAGGTGTGTAAATGTCTAATGACTATGTTGTTTTGTACACCTGAAACTAATAAAAAATGCTTTCTAGGTTTTTTAGAGATAGTTATGTAAATATAAATAGGTGATGAACTAAACCTTTAAGTGTATTTCATTTCAGTAATTCAAATTAACATTAGAAATAGGCTATACACAGTGTTCTAGAACTATCAATTAGTGAGCATATGTAAAATATATCGTTGCTTTATATGTCTGTTTGTATTTTCTAAGAAAGATACATCTCAACCTCAGCTGCCTGTCAGAATCATCTGGGGAGCTTTTTTAAAAATTCCACATTTCAGACCAGTGAAATAACTACTATGTCTTAACCAACAGTCAAAGAACATATTTCACATCAAAGCTGAGTATATTCATCCTATTAATTGATGAAGTGATGGGTGAGTTTTCAAGAATTATGCACACAAAGAATTATTGGGCACTTAGATGTACAGTAACATGGCCTTTGCTTTTGGAGCTGAATGCTAATGGAGGGTAGTAGAAAACAAGAGATACAAGAAAAAAGAAAGAAAGAAAGTAGTACCAAGCATTGCAAAACTTTTTACTTTTGATGCTAAAAGATCCTTCACATCCCTCAGTAATCCTATATCATAATCTATTGAAATTGCCCTTGGTAATCCTCTCAGTAAATTTATTACCATTTAAATCTATGAAATGTGTCTTTGTTCAAATCTTTGAAACTCACTAATAATGTTACTGACAAATTTTGTCACATTAATAGAATGGGCCAGAGTTAAAATCTTTGTCACTTCTTGAAAATAATTACAATCTTTCATATAAAAAATTGTCATGCAAACATTAACTAATCTTCTAATATACACGAAGTATTGTGCCTAGCACAGATATAAACAAAATAATCTTCACTAGTATGAGGATGCTGTTTTAACTTACCACAGTATATAAACAGTTTATCACAATGCTTGGCAAGTAATAGACATTCAAAAATATTGACATAATGTATGAATAAAATATGGCAAATTCATGGTCCCTGTTCCTGAAAATATTGTAATATGTAATATTTGAAACTCACAAAAATCTACTTTGAGCCAATGGACAACCTCATGTTCCACAATTGTGCATGAGCATTTGTGGGGACACTGGACCAACACAGGAGAGTAAATTAGGTATGATGTGATATGAAGAGCACTATGACATGTGGCTTTGTAGGGAAAGGACAAGGTTGCGGAAAGGAAAAGTGACCCAGGTGTGTTCAGCATTCTTAAAGTGCTCACTGTAGGAGGTAGGAGCTTCCATTTCTCCAATTTATCCCTTTGGAGAAAAGAATGAGGTTGTGGGATGTGGAGGCTGCTGATTTGTAAAGAGTTCAAATCTCACATATTGTACCTTGAGTCATTCTGCAAACTCCATAATCCAAAAGGAGATCTTTGCACAGAGCCATGACATAGTAGGTGCTTCATATGTATTGTGGAATGATTGAAATTGAGTCAAATGAAATGGTTGCTGTCAGCTCCAGGAGACAAAGAGGCTAAGCTCTCTATCGACATCTTGTGGTCATCATTTGCACATTACACCCAACCCCAGAAATATGACTGAAGAAGTGCAATTCATTTTTACAGGTGAGTGAGAGGAGAAAAGAAGCTTGGTGATGGGAGGGAGGTTGGGGGCGGGGAGGAGGCAAATGTTCTGTAAGCAAAGGACTGGCTTCCACCTTGGTGGCTCTGTCCCAGGACTTGATGGGTACACCAACCCACAAGCAGGGGCCTCAGTAACCTTTTCCGTGCTTACAAAGGCACATCTCTGGGCTTCAGTTATACTGAGAAGTGACTTATTTCAAGGAATTTAGGCCATCAGAGAATAGGGTGAACGTAAGTCCCTGCCATATTTTTCCAATGGCAACACTAACAGTTGGAGTGGAGGTGAGGAATTGAGCTGCGATATCACAACTGTGTGAAAACAAGAGAGCTCTATCTCAAAATGGCAAGATTGTGAGAACACATGGTCCCAGTCTTGAAACAGAAGGGATATGTGGTATCCTATCTCTATATATGTTGTAGGGATTTGTTCCATCAATCTTTAGATGTTAGATTTGCCCTACCTACCCATATGCCTCAAAAGACAAGGAGATATTCCATGCTTTGTTTCTCTATTCACCAGCCATAGAGAATAATGAAGTATTGATATATGTTACTATATAGATAAACTTTGAAAACATTGTACTAAATGGAAGAAGTCAGGCACAAAATGCCACATATTGTATGATTCCATTTATATGAGATGTAAAGAATAGGCATATCCATAGAAACAGAAAGCAGATTAGTGGTTGTCAGAGTTTGATGTAAGGGTGGGGAATTGGGGATGAGTGCTTAACGAGTATGGGGTTACTTTTTGGGGTGACGAAAAGTTCTAGAATTAGATAGTGGTGATTGTTGCAAAGCTTTGTGAACATATTATACTAAAAATGACTAAATTGTGCACTCTAAAATGATGAATTTTAGGGTATGTGAATTGTATCTCATTTTTTTAAAGATAAGTAAGAAAATGCAGGAGAGATACAAGAAGGAAATTTTGGTTCACCTTGAACTTTGTGCACAATTCTGTGTGACAGGTCAGTCTTTGGGGAACCCTGGGGCCTATGACTGGTCTTTATCAAGAAGCACTGTGAACTTTAGTGGGTACAGGATATCCTGGTGGAAGCTTAACTAGTATCCCAAGAGAAGCATTTTAAGCATGGGCCCTGTAACTCTGCTCCCTGTATCAAATATTTACACGAGAGGGGACAGTTTTTCATCTGTAGGTGGAGGGAGTTCTACTTTCTGTCATGTGTTCCCAGAGAATACTGAGATCCCAATAATATACTGTCGGGTCTGTCTCAACCTAGAGCATAGAAGCAACAACACTGACACCAAGACTGTGTAGATAACTGGGACCAAAATGTGTTGAGCAAGCGTTAGACACAGTTGATGGAAGGACAACTGACTCTGGGTGGTGAACACACAATGTGATATATGGATGATGTATTACAGAATTGTACACCTGAAACCTATGTAATTTTACTAACCATTGTCACCCCTATACATTTTAATTAATAAAAAAGTTAGACACAGTTGATGAACCCAGGGACACAGTGCATAGTCAAAAAACCTAGAAGCTCTGAATGGGAAATGTCAAAGAAATTGGTAATTACTGAGACCTTACTATGAAGTCCAAGATAACAAATTAGAATAGCTAACATACTCATATATTGACTACTTACTATGTACCAGGTATGGTCATAAAAGTTTTAGAAATATTAATTCATTTCAATCCCATAATAACCCTATGAGATAGATACTGTTACGTTCCTCGTTCTATACACTAAGAAACATAGGCACAGAGGGGTTAAGTAACAAGCTCAAAGTCACATCACTACTAAGATGTGATCCATGTCCTTAGCCAAGCCTACAGTACTCCTAGTTGTTGGTTGGGTTGTGCTGAGGTCAAGAGAGAATCTGTCCCGCCCCCCCCCGAACCCTGCCCCCTACCATGTGAGAAAGGGGGGCAGCAAGTATAGGGAGCATAGGGGCAGCCAGACAGCTAACTACATTCGCAGCACCTATCCTATGCAATTCTACTGGAGGAAATATTCTTTTAATACTGTATGATCAAGGAGGGGAGAAGACTGCAAAAGGGGAATGCCCGAGGGGTAAGTAGGAAGTGTTTTTCAGACTTCATTCACTCAAAAATGTGTGTGACTGGTGAAGGGAAGATATGCAGGCACTGATTTGTCTTGAGCCCTAATTTCACCCACTGGATGAAAGACAAACCTGACCTGGGAAAAGGTTACTCTCAGCCTTAGACGAGAAGGTGAGGCGTTCTGCCCGTCTCTGTCGGCATCTAGCGGTCACTGGGGCATATGACACACAACCCGAAATGTGCACGTGTGAACATGGAAGTTTGGAGAATAAAGAACATGGCTCTTAAATTGGGGGTTCAGGGGAAGGGTGGGAGGTTCTGTGAAAATAAAACCCCTTGAATCGTATGTAAAAGCAATTCTGGTGCATTTTCTCGTAGCTGTCATCAGGTCCGCACTGGGTTTTGTGACACACGCGTCTTAAGAACCACAGCTGGAAGGTCAGGAAGTGGTGTCCCAGAGAGGCTGGCTCCTGGCTGGGGGATCCCCCCACTGTCATAACCTCATGGGCAGAGCGGCTGCAGGCGAGACTCCAACACTGCTCTCTTCTCACAAAGCTACGACACTGGGTGAAACTGTGCCAATGGGAACTTCAGTGGCGTTTAGGCCCTCTTGGTATTCACAGGACAGGGGCCTTTTGGGGTCCTTCACTGTTTCTTGGCCATCAGGACCTGGCCTGGACTCCCTTGGAGACTTTCTTCTACTCAGCAGCCCTGGCCCCTTGCAGGCCCAGCTGCTTCCCCACGCTCTGTCTTTCTACCTTTGGTGTAAGACCTAGGACCCTGCCTCCTCCCCTCTCCATAGCTGCCACCTCCTACTCTGCCCTTTGAGTTCTGTTTCTATCACCCCCCAAGCATGGCTGAAGAGGGCGGCTGCCACCCCTGCTCCTCCCTTTCTGGATCCCAGATGGCCGGCACCCTGACCGTCCTGCTTCAAGGGCTTCACTGTGGATCAGGCAGGGAAACATCCAAGGCACCACAACAGGACTAACACACACAGGAGCCACAAACAGCAAAGAAACTTCCAGAAATCTCCAAGCCACATTGTTGGTCTGCAAGTCCTTCTCCCTTTGACTCAGTGATGACACCTGGGCTCCTGTCCTCTACTTTCTTCTACAATGGTTGGTTTCCCTTGCTTTACTTTGCTGTCTTGAGGGGTAATCTCTGATCCCAACTCCATCCCTATCCTGAAGAAGGTAGGATTCTCCTGATCTGCTGAGGCTTTATCCCAACTCCAGATCCTTTTAACCTTTTTTCTTTCCTGCTTCACTTAAACCTGGCTTATTCATATGTAAAGATAGATGCTTCTATCTGCAGGGTGAGCCAACTTCACATGGGATTGTGTAGGAGACCTGGGCCTTTTCCTCAACTTCTTTAGAAAATTGTTGTCAGATGTAATTAACTGCCCCTTATCTGGACAGGAATTGATAGTCATAAGATCTAGTTATAAGAGAAGTTTTAGTTCTTCTCATAATTACTAACATGGGCAAGTTTGTCTGATACTGCTTTTGGTCTGGGACAAATTTAGCAAAGATCGATGGGTTAGAGTATCAAGTTTATAAAGGCTATTACAAGAGACAAAGGAGGACCCAGTAGTACCACATCTGGATATTTATCCAAAGAAATCCAAAAAACTACTTCAAGAAGATATGTCCATCCATGTGTTCATTGCAGCATTGTTTACAATGGCCAAGATGTGGAGGCAGCCTGGGTGTCCATCAATAGATGAATGGATAAAGAGTAGGTGGTACATATATACAATGGAATATTGCTCGGCTATGAAAGGGAATGTGTTCTTGGCATCTGTGGTGGCATAGATTGACCTGGAGGGTATTGTGCTAAGTGGAGTGTGTCAAACAGAGAAAGACAGATGCAATATGATTTCGCTTTTATATGGAATCTAAAGAATAAAGTAAAGAAACAAACAAAACAGAAACAAACTCATAGATACAGAGAACATTTTGGTAGTTACCATATGGGAGGGGTGTTGGGAGGTGAAAAGGGGTAAAAGATTAAGAAGTATAAAATGATTGTTACAAAGTATTCATGGGGATGTAGGGTATAGCATAAGGAATAGAGTCAATAATATTGTAATAACTATGTATGGCGTCAGATGGATACTAGATGGGGTGATAGATGGGAGGGGTTTTGGGGGCAGGGTGAAAAGATGAATGGGTTAAGAATTACAAATTGGTGGTTACAAAATAGTCATGGGGTATGATCTCACTTATATGTAGATTCTAAAAAACTGAATAAAGGAGAAATGTAAACAGAAATAGTCTCAGA
>NW_017731560.1:2401420-2428362 GCF_001890085.2 Hipposideros armiger
ACAACTAGATTGAAGAACAAAACGACAGCAACTTGTCTGTTCCCCTTCCCCCAATTCCCCAGCACTGTTCCCATCCCCCCAATTTCCCAATAAAAAATCTTTTTAAAAAAGTAACATATCATTGCAAAACTATATATACTATAAAAGATGTATGAAGAAAAAGTCATGTCTCCATTCCTTTGATGAACATAGTGCTATATAAACAGAAATGAATGATTACTATTTGTTTTAACAAAAGTGCAATCATTTACCCTGTGATTTGTTTTTATCATTTACTGTATGATGAACATCCATCCAAGTCAACTGAACACACCCACACACACCCACACCCCCCCCACACACACACACACACACGGGGCCTGACAATTAAGTTTGCAAACTTGTTGCAATGATGCTGCTAACCTTTTATGATATCAGAGGAATTATTCATTATGGATTTGTACGAACTGAACAAACAGTTAACCAAGTTTACTATTTGGAAGTGCTGAAAAGGCTGTGTGAAAAAGTTAGACGGCCTGAACTTTTCACCAACATCATGGCTCTTGCATCACAACAATGCACCAGCTCACACTGCACTGTCTGTGAGGGAGTTTTTAGACAGTAAAAAAATAACTGTATTGGAACATCCTCCCTACTTACCTGACCTGGCCCCCAATGACTTCTTTCTTTACCCAAAGATAGAGGAAATATTGAAAGGAAGACATTTTGATGACATTCAGGACATCAAGGATAATATGGTGACAGCTCTGATGACTATTCCAGAAAAAAGAGTTCCAAAATTGCTTTGAAGGGTGGACTAGGTGCTGGCATCAGTGCATAGCTTCCCAAGAAGAGTGCTTCGAAGGTGACTGCAGTGATATTCAGCAGTGAGGTTTGTAGCACTTTTTCTAGGATGAGTTTGAGAACTTAATTGTCCAAATATGTATGTGTGTGTGTGTTTAATAGTTGCTTAATAATTGATAGCAGGAATGTACCATCGTTTATTGAACTCCTTTCCCTTTTAGGTGAACCTCCAGACTACAAATAAAGCTGAAACAAACATTTTGTACATTTATCCTTTTGCATTAGTGTTTTTATTCCCAAAGAAACGATTCCCCAGAGAGTGTGCTGAGTAAAAGAATATGTGTATTTTTACTATTACCAGACATTATCATAAGTATTTCATAAGAAACTTTTAACAACTTTCACACACACACACACACACACACACGCACGCACGCACGCACGTACACACACACACACACACGCACGCACACCCCAGCAGTGTGTAGGAATGGCTCTTTCCCTCCCATTTTCACAAGCAGGGGATTGTGTTTCCTTTCATTGTTTCTGCTTCATTTTGCATCTCCCTCAATTATAATGAAGTTAAGCATCTTTTCATAAGTTTATTGAACATCTGTATTTTCTCTTCAGGGAATTGCCTGTTTGTTATATATTGTTGTAGTCATTCATTTTCTTTACTATAAGCAAGCTATGTTAACCTTCACCTGACATACAGGCTGTATATTTCAGTGTATTGTTTCTCTTTGGGTTTTGTCTTTACTAATTTATGATGTACAAAATATGTTAATTTAATGGAGTTGAATGTACCAATATTTGTATGGCTTGTGACTTCTGGGTCATCTGTCTTAGAAAAGTCTTTCCTACTTAAAGATTATGAAATAGCATCCCAATATTCTTCTAATATTGTATTTAAGACATTAATCCATTTGTATATCGTTTTTGTACAAGGCATAAGAGGCTGACTTAGTTTTGTATCATGAATATCCAGTTATCCCAGCATCATTTATAAATAACCTACCCTTTGCTGATAGAACTATAACACCTCTTTTGTCATGTATTTATGTATACTTGGATCTATATCAGAAATTTCTATTTGCCCCAGTAATCTACTTGGCTATTGTTTATTATTATTATTATTATTATTATTATTATTATTATTCTCTTCTATGGGTCAGCAAGAGCTGAAGCAGTGTATAAAGTGCCACACTCACTTTCAAGGAGTGCCTTATTTCCTGGAAGAATGTGACTCATTATGATCCCTTTTCCTTCAAATCAGATAATTCTAATTACTGTTTACATCTTAGGTGTTAACAAGAATTTTATTCAACAAAATAATGCATATTATAGGAAACACAGTATCTGTACTTAGAGTGAACAATACAAAGTGAATGCTCAAACAATTTTATCACCTTGTGCTAGCGACATATTATGCCATCTCCTGAACACAATTTAAATTTACTGGTCTTGATGTATAAAAGTAATTTTTAATTGTGGTAAAATACACATAGTATAAAGCTTACCACCTTAAACACTTTTTTAAGTGTACATATCTATGGCCATATCCTGGCAATTTGAGGCCCAGCCTCGTGAAACTTTCGGGCATACCCAGGCCACTTCCAGTGGATTTTCTGTGCAGATTGCCTGACTTGACTCAAGCTCTAGACTTTCCTAGGGTCTCTCAAAGGTTCACGGAACCCAGACAAGCAACATCTGGCTTGAGCGTGTCCTGTACCTCTGGCTGAGCACCCTAAGCGCAGCACTAGCGGCAGTCGGCCTTGGTTCATGGCATGGCCTCTCAAGGTGCTTCCAAGCACAACATGGGTGGCAGCCATTTGTGGATTTCTTTGTGGCTCCTGCAGGGTGGCCCTGGGGAGGGCACAGTCTGTGTTGGATCCCCTCCAAAGTGATCCTGCGGCTGGTGCCCCCAGTGGCCAGCTTCAAAATGAGGTAGAGCATCACCCAGCTGCCTCCTAGAATGACACACCCAAGGGGCAGAAGGGGCAGGTACCACAGTCATGCTGAGGCAGATCCTGCTCTGTAGGGTCAGCCCCTGCACAACAACTCTTCCACTCTAGTCAAGGCCAGTCATCACAACCAGTGAGCCCAAGGGTCAGTCCCTCCCACTGATGTGCAATTATCAACCAAGGCTCAACTACAAGAGGAGGGCACACACAACCCACACAATGAACACACCTAGAGTGTGTGGCTCAGGTGACCAGAAAGACTGTGCCACTGAACCTCATAGCACACCTACTACATAAGGCCACTCTTCTAAGACCAGAACACATAGCAGCCCTACCTAATACATAAAACAAACAGAGGGAGGCAGCCAAAATGGGGAGACAAAGAAACATGTCCCAAATAAAAAAACAGAACAAAGCTTCAGAAAAAACTAAGTGAAATGGAGATAAGAAATCTATCAGGCGCAGAGTTCCAAACACTGGATATAAGAATGCTCAATGACCTCAGGGAGAACCTCAACACAGAGATTGGAAGCATAAAAATGGAGATGGAAACCACGAAAAAGGACCAGTCAGAAGTAAAGGATACAGTAATGGAAATGAAGAATACATTACAGGGAAGCAACAGTAGATTAGATGAAGCTGAGGATCCAACCAATGATGTAGAAGATAAGGTAGTAGAAAACACCCAACCAGAACAACAAAAAGAAAAAAAGAATTTAAAAAAATGAGGAGAATTAAAGGGGCCTCTGGGACAATATCAAGTGCACCAACATTCAAATTATAGGGAAACCAGAAGGAGAAGAGAGAGTGCAAGGAATTGAAATGTGAAGAAATGACAGAAAAATTCCCTAACCTGGTGAAGGAAATAGACATACAAGCCCAGAAAGCACATAAAGAGTCCCAAACAAGATGAACCCAAAGAGGCCAACAACAAGACACATCATCATTTAAATGCCAAAGGTTAAAGACAAATAGAGAATCTCAAAAGCAGCAAGAGAAGCAGTTAGTTACCTACAAGGGAGCCCCCATAAGACAGTCAGCTGATTTCTCAACAGAAACTTTGCAGGCAAAAGGGAGTGGCAGGAAATATTCCAAGTGATGAAAAGCAATGACGTGCAACCAAGATTGCTCTACCCAATGAGGCTGTCATTTAGAACTGAAGGACAGATAAGGAGCTTCCCAGACAAAGAAAAGCTGAAGGAGTTCATCATCACCAAACCAGTATTACAAGGAATATTAGAGGGACTTCTTTAAGATGGGGGTGGGGTAAAGGAAGGGTGAAAGGGGAAAGGATTAAAAAGTATAACTTGGTTGTTACACAGTAGTCATGGGTATGTAGGGTATAGCATAAGGAATATTATCAATAATATTGTAATAACTAGGTATGGTCCCAGAGAAGTACTAGATCTATCAGGGTGATAGATGAGAATAGGGTTGGGGGCAGGGTGAGAAAAGGTGACGGCATTAAGAAATACAAGTTGGTAGTTAATACAGTATGGGGAATATAATCAATGTTGTAAAGATCATGTAAGGTGCCAGATGTGCACTGGACTTATCAGGGGGATCACGTCATAGACTGTGTCCAATGTGCTATACACCTGAAGCTGAAGTAGAATATTATTGAATGTCAACTATAACTAAATACACAGGTATATATAGTCATAGGATGTGGAGTTCAACAGAGGGAAGATAATCAATGGTATTTTAACAGCTATGTAAGATGTCAGAGAAGTAGTAGGTTGGAGGTGGGTTATCACTTTATGAGGGGTTTAAATGTCTATTACCTTGCTTTGTACACCTGAAACTAATATTAAAAAAAATTTGTTATGGCTATTTTGCGTTGTTTGCATTTCCATGTAAATTTTAGGATCATCCTATCACTTCTATTGGGATTCTGATAGAGACTGATATGAAGTCATAGATCAATTTGCATATGATTGTCATCTTGGGGATAATGAACACTTCAGTCTATGAACATGGACTGGGTCTCCATTTATTGAGATATACTCTGACTTCTCTCAGCAATGTTTTGTAGTTTTCTGTGTACAACTCTTGTGGTTCTTTTGTCAAATTTAACCCTAAATACTAAGTATTTTATTCTTTTTAATGCTATGTGGATAGAATTGTATTCTTAATTCCATTTTGAGAAGGTTAATTGCTAGTATATAAAAATAAAATTGGGGCAGGCCAAGTGGCACAGTTGGTTAAGAGTTAGCTTAAGAATGCGAGCTCTGAGCAACAGAGCCACTGGTTCGATTCCCACATGGGCCTGTGATGATGTGTCCGAGCTTAGCTGCCACTGAGCTGCCAATAGGTGGCAGGATGTCTCAGCTGGTGAAAGCACATGATCCTAACCACAAGACTGCCTGTTCAATAGTGGGCTATGCCCACCTGTAACTAAGACTGAACTCGGCACCTTGAGCTGAGCTGTCACCCGGATGGCTCAGTGGGTAGAGTGAGTGCTCTTAACAAGAAGGCTGCCGGTTTGACTCCCGCGTGGGATGGTGGCTACGCCCACCTGCAACTAAGACTGAACACAGCATCTTAAGCTTAGAGTCCACGAGCTGCCGACGGGCAGCCAGATGGCCACTGGTGCCCTGCACAACTAAGATTGAAGAACAACAACTTGGCTAGTTCCCCTCCCCAATTTCTCAACACTGTTTACCTCCCCCAATTCCCCAATTGGCCTCTAAGCTCAAGGCGCTGTGTTACAATCTTAGAACCAGCAGCCTTGTTGTTAAGAGCACATGCTCTATCTACTGAGCCACTGGGGAGGCAGCTCAGCTCAAGGTGCTGAGTTCAGTCTTAGTTGCGGGTGGGCATAGTCACCATCCCATGCAGGAGTCGAACCGGCAGCCTTGTTGTTAAGAGTGCATGCTCTATCCACTGAGCCGTCTGGGCGGCAGCTCAGCTCAAGATGCTGAGTTCAGTCTTACTTGCAGGTGGGCGTAGCCCACCATCGAACAGGCAGTCTTGTTGTTAGGAACACTTGCTCTCACCACCTGAGCCATCCTGCCAACTGTTGGCTGTTCAGCGGCAGCTCAGCTCGGGCGCAGTGTCATTGGCCCATGTGGGAATCAAATCGTGGACCATGTTACTCACAGCGCGCTCTCTTAAGCTAACTCTTAACCAACTGAGCCACTCAGTTGGCCACTATAATTAATTTTTGTACATTGATATTGTGTTATGTGAATTTACTAAACTCACATATTATTTCTGGTAGGTTTTTGTGCATTCTTGATGCTTTCTAGAACAAAGGCAGTTTTAATTTTTCCTTTCCAGTTCAGGTACATTTAATGTCTTTTCTTTTTTTAACTTATTGCATTTGCTAGAAGATCCAATAAAATGTTTAAACAGAGCTGGTAGCGAAAGTGAACATCTGTGTCTTGTTAGCAATCTTAACAGGAAATAATATATTTCTTCAACGTTACGTATGATGTTACCTTTGGGTTTCTCATATATGTCCTTAATCAGATGGAAGAAGTTTCTTTTTATTCTCAATTATTTGAGCCTTTTTACAATATTGTAAGTGTGTGTTGGGTTTTATCAAATACTTTTCTGCATCTACTGAGAAAATCATGTGATTTTAATAATTTACTCTACTAATATTATAGAGTACATTAATTTGCAGTTGAGTATTAAACCAACTCTATATTCATGGAATAAATACCACTTATTCATAATATATCATCCTATTTATATGTTGTTGGGTTAAGTTTACTAATATTTTAAGTATTGTTGTATCATATTCCTGAGGGATATATATTAGTCTGTAGTCTTTTGTCTTCTGATGTCTTACATTTAGTCCTTACATTTTGAGTTTGTTCTTGTATATGGTGTAAGTAGGTGGTCCATTTTCATTTTTTGTCACGTGTCAGTCCAATTTTCCCAGCACCATTTGTTAAATAGACTATCTTTACTCCAATGTAAATTCTTGCTTCCATTGTTATAGATTAAATGACCATACATGGACGGGTTTATTTCTGGGCTCTCTACACTGTTCCATTGGTCTATGAGTCTGTGTTTATGTCAGTACCACACTATTTTGATTACTATAGCCTTGTAGCATGATTTCATATTGGGTAGCAATACCTCCCATTTTATTCTTATTTCTCAAGATTGCAGTGGCTATTTGGGGTCTTTTACGGTTCCATATAAATTTTAGGATTATACATTCTATTTCTGAGAAAAAAGTCCTTGCTAGTTTGATAGAAATTGCATTGAATCTAAATATTGCCTTAGGTAATATTGACATTTTAACTGTATTAATACTTCCTATCCATTAACATGGTATGTATCTCCATTTATTTATATCTTCTTTGATTTCTCTCTTCAGTGTCTTATAAATTTCTGAGTACAGGTCTTTTAATTATTTGGTTAAGTTTATTCCTAGATATTTTATTCTTTTTTAAGCAATTATAAAAGGGATTGATTTCTGGATTTCTTCTTCTGATAGTTTATTATTGGTGTATACAAATACAACTGATTTCTGAATATTAATTTTGTATCCTGCTACCTTACTAAATTCATTTATCAGTTCTAACGAAATTTTGGTGGTGTCTTTGGGATTTTCTACATATAGTATCATGTCATCTGCATATCATCACAATTTTACTTCCTCCTTTCCAATTTGGATGCCTTTTATTTCATTTTCTTGTCTGATTGCTGTGGCTAGAACTTCCAGAAAACTATGTTGAATAGAAGTGGTGAAAATGGGAAGCCTTGTCTTTTTCCTGATCTTAAGGGGAAAGCTTTTAGCCTTTCCCCATTGAGTATGATGTTTGCTGTGGGCTTATCATATATGGCCTTTATTACGTTGAGATATGATCCCTCTATTCCCACTTTGCTAAGAGTTTTTATTATAAATGGCTGTTGGATTTGTCAAATTCATTTTCTGCATCTATTGATATGATCACATGATTTTTATTTTTCATTTTGTTAATGTGATGTATTATGTTAATTGATTTGCAGATATTGAACCAACCTTGCATACCAGGAACGAATCCCACTTGATCGTGGTGTATGATCTTTTTAATGTGATGCTGAATTCGGTTTGCTAGTATTCTGTTGAGGATTTTTGCATCTATGTTCATTAGAGATATCGGCCTGTAGTTTTCTTTTTTTGTAATATATTTGTCTGATTTGGGGATCAGAGTAATAGTGGCCTCGTAAAATGTCCTTGGGAGCCTTCCCTCCTTGTGTATTTTTTGGAATAGTTTGAAAAGAGTTATTTATTCTTTTTTGAATGTTTTGTAAAATTCACCTGTGAAGCCACCTGGTCCAGGACTTTTGTTTGTTGGAAGCTTGTTGATTACTAATTCAATTTCTTTGGTAGTAATCAGTCTGTTCAGAGTTAGTCTTTCTTCATGGTACAGACTTGGTAGATTGTATGCTTCTAGAAATTTATCCATTTCTTCCAGATTGTCGAATATGTCGGCATATAGTTGCTCGCAGTATTTCCTTACAATTTTTTGTATTTCTGTGGTATCTGTTGTCACTTCTCTTTCATTTCTGATTTTATTAATTTGGGTGGTCTCTCTCTTTTTCTTGGTGATTCTGGCTAAGGGTTTGTTGATTTTGTTTATCTTTTCAAAAAACCAGCTCTTGGTTTTATTGATCCTTTGTATTATTTTTTTGGTCTCTATTTCATTTATTTCTGCTCTGGTCTTTATTATTTCCTTTCTTGTACTCCCTTTGGGCTTGTTTTGCTGTTCTTTCTCCAGTTCCCTTAGGTGTAAAGATAGTCTGTTGATTTGAGATTGTACTTGTTTAGATAGGCCTGCATTGCTATGAATTTTCCTCTTAGGACTGCTTTTACTGCATCCCATAGATTTTGGGTTGTTGTGTTTTCATTTTTGTTCATCTCGAGATAGCTTTTGATTTCTTCCTTAATCTCAGTGTTGACCCAGTCGCTATTTAGTAGCACGTTATTCAGCCTCCATGTATTTGTGTGCTTTCTGGATTTCTTCTTATAATTGATTTCTAGTTTCATAGCATTGTGGTCAGAGAAGATGCTTGATATGATTTCAATCTTCTTAAATTTATTGAGACTTGTTTTGTGTCCTAACGTGGTCTATCTTGGAAAATGTTCCATGTGCACTTGAGAAGAATGTATATTCTGTTGCTTTGGGGTGAAATGCCCTAAAAATATCAATTAAATCCAGCTGGTCTAAAGTGTCATTTAAGGCCACTGTTTCCGTGTTGATTTTCTGTCTGGAGGATCTGTCCATTGGAGTGTTGAAGTCCCCTACTACGATAGTGTTGCTGTTGATCTCTGTCTTTATGTCTGTCAAAATCTGTTTTATATATTTAGGGGCTCCTATGTTGGGTGCACAGATGTTTACTAGGGTTATGTCTTCTTATTGAATCTATTCCTGTTTTATTATGTTGTGCCCTTCTTTGTCTTTTATTGTAGTCTTCATTTTAAAGTATATTTTCTCTGAAATAAGCATTGCTACTCCAGTTTTTTCTCATTCCCATTTGTGTGAAATACCTTATTCCATTTCTTTACCTTCAGTCTGTGTGTGTCCTTTAATCTGAGATGAGTGTCTTGTAAACAGCATATGCATGGGTCCTGTTTTCTTATCCACTCAGCCACTCTGTGTCTTGACTGGAGCATTTAGCCCATTCACATTTAAAGTGATTATTGATCGGTGTATATTTATTGCCATTTTGTTATTTGTATTTCTGGTCTTCCTGGGTTAGCTTGTTTTCCTTTTTCTTCTGTTTCAAAAATCCCTTTTAACATTTTCTGCAATGTTGGCTTGGTGATAATGAATTCCGTAAGCTTATTCTTTCCTGAGAAGTTCTTTATCTCCTTCAATTTTAAGTGATAGCCTTGCTGGGTAGAGCAATCTTGGTTGTAGGCCTTTATTTTGCATCACTTTGAATATTTCCTGCCACTCCCTTCTGGCCTGTAGAGTTTCTGTTGAGAAATCAGCTGTTAGTCTTACAGGAGTTCCTTTGTATATAACATACTGTCTTTCTCTTGCTGCTTTTAGGGTTCTTCTGTCTTTGTCTTTAAACTTTGCTATTTTAAGTATAACGTGTCTTGGTGTGGACCTGTTTGGGTTCAGCTTGTTTGGAACTCTGCACTTTCTGGGCTTGCATGTCGATTTCTTTCACCAGGGTAGGGAAGTTTTCAGTCATTATTTCTTCAAATATATTCTTGATCCCTTGCTTCTCCTCTTCTCCTTAATGTATTCCTATGATGCGAATGTTGTTGCACTTGATGTTGTCCCACAGGTCTCTTAAATTATTTTCATTGTTTTTATTCTTTTTCCTTTTTGTTGCTCCATCTGGGTGATTTCTATTTCATCTTCTAAATCACTGATCCAATCCTCTGCTTCATCTAATCTACTGGTGATTCCCTCGAGTGTGTTCTTCATTTCAGTTATTGTATTATTTAGTTCTAACTGGGTTTTTTTTTTCCTATTTCTCTGTTGTTCTTTATTTCCTCACTAAGTTCCTTAAACATTCTTATCATCAGTGTTCTAAATTCTGTCTCTGTTAGGTTGGATACCTCTGTTTCATTTAGTTCCATTTCTGTTGCCTTACAGTTACGTCCACGATGTCCCCCCCCCCACCCCGCAATAACCCCTGACCTAACGAGGTCCTGAGGAAGTGTGTCTGAACTACCGAGACCCGGGGGAATGGTATCGGTGATCTCCCTTAATTATATAGGACGCGACCGAGACCCGGTGGAATGATATCGGTGATCTCCCTTAATTGTATAGGACGCGGTAGAGTAATGCTGTCCTGGGGGCTGTGCAGGCTGTATGAAGGCACAGTACATGTTGGAGTACAGTGGGAGCTGGTTAATGGAAAACAGCCTTAAGGCACGTGACACAGGGGTCTTTGAGTAATGCAGTTTCACTTCCTTGAAATTTTCTCAATAAAAGCCTTGCAACGACCCGATTCGGGGCTCAGTCAGGAGGCTGATGCCTCCTGGTCCCGCTTTAGCCTTATCTCCGTCTCTTGTGCTCTTTCACTCTGCGTCGCCCCACTCACTTCCCAATGCCCTTGCCACACAGGACGTGACACATTTCTAGAGGTTTCTTCTGATCTTTTACTTGGGACATGTTTCTTTATTTCTTTATTCTGGCTGTCACTCTGTGACTGCTTCGATGTGTTAGATAGATCACCTATGCCTCTCAGTCATTACTGGGTGCTCTTGTAATATGTGTCCTTTATATTCGGGTTGCACAGTCTCTGTATTCTCCTGTCCCGTGTGTTCCAGGGGTGTTGCTGTTGAAGTTGACCTTTAATTGCTTTTGGCTTGTCAGAGGGTGGGACTGACCCTCAGAATGATCAGCTGCATGAACTAGCTCTATTCACAGTGTATGAGATGCTGCGTGGAGGTTGATACCCTCACAAGAGGCTTGGCCACTGTGGGTTCTTGTACCTGTGGAAAATGTCCTTTGAGAGTGCCACTGTAGGTTCAACCAGGTAGTACTCTGGTTTTGTCTAATACTGGCCTCTGGGTGTATTGGTTCTGGTGTCTCTTAGGCAGGGCTCCCACTCAGAGCCTTTTCAGACCTGCCTGTTCCCGGTCCGTGGCTACCTGGTAGGTGCCTCAAGGCTGTACGCAGGTGGTTGCTGCCCGTGCTAAACCTGGGGTCATGTGGGGATGGTCTCTGTGTGAACTGAAGCTGGCTTCCCCCTTTATTGGTCCTGAGACAGTTTAGGAAAAGGCCTAGGGCCCCCTAGGCCTGTTGACACCTGTCAGATGCTGGTAAGGCCCACCTATTGAAAGAGGCTCTTTAGGGGTGTGTGTCTGGCTATTTGACCCAGTGTTGAGGGTGCCTCTGCAATGTGGCACAAGCTTGGCAGGATGGAGTTCAAGTGATGTTATGCGACGTAATTGGTAGTTTTTAAGACATTAATGCAGATTCAGGTCTTACACCAATACCTGGCCTGTGACTCCCTTGTATAGCATCCCAAGGGCACTACAGCTAGCCTCCACCTCCTGCTCACAGATTCATGAAACCTACTCCTGAGTGGCTGTGGTGCAGTTTTGTGGTCACTGACCACCATGATGATGACCCCAGGGCTCTGCAAACCACCTTCTGTTGTAAAAAAACTTTTCCACAGTTTGTGGGGGTGGGGCCAGTCACCCTGGCACTCAGATTGCCCCTGGCAATGCAGTTGTAGGTGGGCGAGGTGGTGGTACAGGTGTGTAAAGGCTGTGGTCAGTAGTTTCTAAAAACTCAATGTAGTCTCAGCTCCTGGACCAGTGCTAGGTCCATGTCCAGTTCATAAAAAAAAAACACAGCAAGGCAACCAAGCAACACCAAAAAACAAATACACTTCCACAGAAACTTGATAAGCAATGATCAGACAGGAGAAACAAGTATATAAAAGAGACACAAACACAAACACAAGAACAGGAGAACAAGACAGAAAAACAGTGGCGAAAGCAATATCCAGATAAACAATTCTGAGAAACAACGACAAAAACAAAACAGATGAAAGAAAAAAAGGAAAAGGAACAAAAAGATGAAAGACAAAGACAAGGAAAAAAAATAATAATAAAGAAAAGGGGGAAGAAAAAAGAAAAAGAAAAAAAGGGGAAAGGAATAAAAAGCTCTTTGCCCACTTTATACTGCAGACCACTTACTCAGCAATAGAGAGTCTCTGGGCTACCAGCACCAGCTATGTTGTGGGGAAGGGCTCAACGCATTATGCACCAGTCTCCCTCTCAGGCTTGCAGTGAGCTTCCCACCATTAGCTGCTATGGGCTCTGGAACCATGCTCACCACCAAAAATCCTCACAGGCTATTGCGGGCTGTCTGCTGCTGCTGCAAAAAACCCCTCTGTGGCCTGCAGCGGTGGGGGCCAGGCACCAGGGGCTTAGGGTGCCCCTGGCAACACAGCTCTAGCTGGGCGGGGCAGGCCCCCAAGGCACCATGGGATGTGGTCAGTGGCCCCCACCAAGTCAGAGCAGCATGCACTCCTCCACTGGCAACCAGCGCACACAAACATGCCAGGAATGCCCTGGTCAGATCACGCAGGCGCACAGCTCACAGCCCAACACTCCCAGGAAAACTCCCAGTCTCAGCCTGTCCCAATCAGCAGCTCACAGATCAGGCCGAGCAGCCCGAAAGCTAATCACCATTCTGGTAACTCTGCACGCGCAGTGCAGAGAGCGGGGACCCAAGGCTGCTCATGCACTGCTGCATCTCAATAAGCAGCCTGTTTGAGCCTGAACACACCCGCCAGGCGTTTCCCTAGCTATGGCAGCACAAGCAGTGCGGAGGGTGGGGATCTAAGGCCGTATGCGCGCGCACACACACACACGCACTCCTGTGCTAATTCCAGCAGACCAATGAGGTCGCAGACCTGATCCTCTATGGGAGGGCCCAGCCTAATCAGAGCTTTTTTTGACATGCCCCATTTATATCTTTTTTGCACAAGATTCCATTATTTCCTTAATCCATTTACAAATAAAAAGTATTTTCTACTGAAGAATATGGTGGCAAACATCAATAAATAATAAAGAAAAAAATCTTACTGTAATAGATATGTATGATATTGGGGGGCAAGTGAGGCGGCGGATTGGGGGGAGGGGGGTTGTCACCTCGAAGGGCAAAAAGTATAACTAGTGCACTGTGTTGTACAGCTGAAACTAATTCTAAGAAATGTGTATTTCACAATAAAAAATAAAAACAAAATAAAGAAAAAATCTTAAGATACGGGAGGAGAAAGCTCTTCAAGGAAATTGGAAAGTGCTTCAGTTGCAATCTTAAATGAGATCCACAGCAAGCATACATTGCATAAAAAATGTCTATTATGAAAGGATGAATATGAAATGTCTATATAGAAATGTGTCACTCCATGTGAGGCATTATTTTGAATAGAGTGAAGAGCACTAAGTAGGCCCAATTTGGAGGCTTAGAAAAGTTGTCTGTCCCACAAAATAAAAGTATCAATGCTAAGACAGAAAATGAAATCAGAATCTTTGTTAAGTGGGATGGCTAAAAATTCTGTCTTCTAGGCTTTGAACTTCAAGTATTTTCTTCTCTCTTGAACTTGGATGTCTCCAATTTATCCCTTGAGGCAGAAAACTTGATGTCAAGGGAAAATATATAAAATGCTGAGTGAAGAAAAGCAGAAATGAATAGGTTAGTTAAGTGGAAATTTAATTTCTGAAAGACAAAGATTCCTGAGGAGGGTAGATGGTTAAAGATTTCATTTTGATTTCAGATGAAAAACAAAAGCAAAAGTATAGCAGTGTGAGCTAGTTTCCTCAAACTCGACAAAATGCTAGACAGCCATGTTTCTTGGCTCTTTTGTCTCTTTGTGCCTTTTTTTTTCCAGACTGAAAGGTTGGGAGAAGAAAGTTGAGGACAGGGCCTGCTGTCATATCTGGAGCACTACTGCTATCATGAGTAAATAGTTTTCTAACATCCTAAGTTGTTACAGCTTCATCCTTTGCGAGGTCAAACAATTAAGAAAGGTCAAACCCATGAGGGGGTAGAACAGGTTTGAGTTCCAAGCTGGACCATCTTTGGCCATTCCCCTAAGGCCTTACAAGAGACTTGGACATGGGCAGTATCTGGATGTAGAGCCTGGAGAGTGAGGGGCCCAGAGTGAGCCAGCAGCTCTCAGGAGGTCCAGGCACAGGAAGTCATGAAGCGGAACTTAGGTTTCCTCCCAGTATGGAGAGGAATAGAGGAATCCACCCAAAGATAAATGTAGGCTTTTGTGGGATTTGTCTCCTGTTCCTGACCCTTGCAGCAAGAGTTAGCAGGCTTTCATGTGGCGAGCCAGTACCATGGGGCTTCGGTCCCTTGTGGCTCAAGTATCAGAGCAAGATGGACAAGCTTGTTCTAAGGGAAGTTTACTAGCATCTTGACTTTTTTAATTTTGATGAAGTTCATTTATCTTTTATTTTGTTGTCTGTGTTTCTGGTGGCATATCTAAAAAAAAAAAGATGAAATCCAAGGTCATGAAGATGTGCTCCTATATTTTTCTTTAAAGTTTTATAGTTTAACCTTTTACCTTTATACCTTTGACCTATGTCATGTTTTGCACTTGGTATGAAGTAAGGGTCTAAAGTCATTCTCTTGTATATGAATATCCAGTTGTCTCAGCACCATTTGTTAGAGACTATTCTTTACTCATTTAATGACCTTGACAACTTTGTCAAGAATCAATTGACTATAGTATAAGGGTTTATTCTGCACTCTCAATCAATATATTGATCCATATGTCAATTTTTATTTGAGTACCATACTACTTTGATTACCGTAGCTTTGCAGTAAGTTTTGAGATATGGAAGTGAGTCCTCTAGCTTGGTTTTTCCTATTCAAGATTGTTTTGGCTACAGAGGTCTCTTGCAATTCCATACAAATTTTTGTATTACTCTTTCCATTTCTGTAAAAACAGTTGTTGGGATAGTGACAGAGAGTGCACTGAATGTGTAGATCTCTTTGGGGAGTATTGTCATCTTAACAATATTTAGTCTTCCAAACCATGAACAAAGGATATCCTTTTATTTATTTAGGTCATCTTTAGTTCCTTCAGTAATTTTCAATGAACTAGTCTTTAATTTCTTTAGTTAAATATTGTCCTAGGTATATTATTCATTTTGATACTATTGTAAATGGAATTGTCTTCTTTATTTTTAGATTGTTCATTGTTAGTATGTACAAAGAAAACTGATTTCTGTGAGTTACTTTTCTATCCTGTGTTAATTGCTGAATTTTTTAATTAGCACAAATTTTATCTTTGTGGATTTCTTATAATTTTCTTTATATATATATTCATGTTATTTGTGAACAAACATAATTTTACTTCTTTCTTTCTAATTTGAATGCCATTTATAGATTTTTATTGACTGATTACCTTGGCTAAAATTTCCAATACAGTGTTCAATTGAATTGGAAAAAGTGGACATTCTTATCTGGTTCCTGATCTTAGGGGCAAAGTATTTAGTCACCATTGACCATATTATCAGCTGTGGGTTTTACACAAATTTCCCTTATCATGTTGAGGAAATTCATGTCTATTTCTAGTCTGTCAAGTGTTTTTAGTTTCTTTTGTGGAGGAATACAGAGTTAAAGTTTCCTACTCCACCATTTTCATTGATGTCATATTTGCCACCTGTTTTGGCATTTCTAGAAACAATGATGTTTCTTTAAAATATAACTGTTCTGGGCCGGCCGAGTGGCTCAGTTGGTTAAGAGCTCGCTCAAGAGTTTGAGCTCTGAGCAACAGCTGTTCGAGTCCAGCCCGAGCTGAGCAGCCGCTGAGCTGCCAACAGGTAGCAGGATGGCTCAGCTAAAAAAAAATAAAAATAAAAATAAAAAAATAAAATAAAATATAACTGTTCTAACAGCCATGTATAAAGAAGTAAAGCAAGATCACAGGTAATACCACCTCCAAAAGACAAGGACTTTTAAAATGTAGGTTAATCTTTACTCCTTTTCACGGTTTTTGGTATCCATCTGTTTATGTACATCTGCTCCACTCAAAGATCTAACCTTTCTTTGCTTGGCTGGGTGATTCTACTTATTTTCAGGTCCTTATTCCAAGCAGTGGGCCTCCAGACAATTGGGGCCTTCAGCAAGTACAGTTCCTCGTGCTATATGTCACCTGGTAGGCCTTACAAGAAAGAAGCTGTAACAACTTACAGTGTTTTGAAACTATTTCCTCACAATGGCAGTAGCGCTCAAGAAATACCCATAAATCCTGCTCACTTCTTTCACCTATCCAGTCTGAAAATTCACCACCAAGAGACAAAGGTGCCAGAAAATAGGCTGTCTTTCATTTTGCCCAGTTTAGGGAAACCTGCTCACACAGCTGTGCTTTTGATTTCAGTTTCCATCTGAAATAAATCTGAAGTCTAAAACTATTTAACCACACCAACCATCTTGTTTTTCAGAAATTAAGTTTCCACCCAAACTAGCCTATGTGTGTCAGCTTTTCTTCATTCAACATTACTTGTCTAGCATTTTCACATGGCATCAAATTATCTACTTCAGGTGATACGTTAGATGTATCTAGGCAGAAAAGGGAAAAGAAATTTCCTGAAGCCTGTAGAAGGCCAATTCACAAATTCAAGTGGTCCTTGACCCGGCCCTTTACCTAGGCAACCATGTAGTCTTCCATTTTCTTGCCTCATGTGTTAAATAATTGTCAAGTGCCTGGCAAGAGTTATCAGAGAAGGCCTAGATAGCTCACATCACTATATACTATACACTGCTCCACATGGCATGTCTCTAAACTCTAATCAGAAGTTATGCAGGGTTTTGTCTCATAGTTTCATTATTTAACATTAGAACATAGCATTTTTGCATGTCATTAAATATTTTTCAACTTCTTAATATGACAGCTTCTTGAAAATCTCTTAAAATTCACAAATCTTTGAAGGATAAATAAAAACACTTGATCACAAATCCTACTTTCCTGAAGCAACCACCATTAGCAACTTGATAGATACATACATTCAAATATTATATATGATTGATCATGAAAGCTAATACTATTTAAATAGATAAAGCCTCATGAAGGTGCTCCCCTATTTGCTCAAAGGAGTGTTCAAAATACACAAACAGACACATAGATGGACAATCACATCAAATCTTCAACTCCATTCTGGTCACACTGTAGGTAAAATTTACTGCCAGAGATATTTCACTCAATATTAGGTAATGGGAAACTTCCAAAGGCATTAAGTACTCATGAGGTAACTGATAATACCTTAATGCAGATAAGTTTTATAAAATTTCTTTACCATTGTTCAAATCCTAACAATATTATAAGCATCTGGCAAATAAATGCAAAATTGAACAATTATGAAGTAAATGAGGGACATGCTCTATCACAGAAGCTCAATAGTAACTCAAAATTTTGATTTATTGCATTCTGAATATATATATATAAACTTGAAAGTACACCTCAAAAACATTGTTTTAGAAAGAAAGGCACTGTTAGTTTTTTTGTTGAAACTTTGAAACATACATCTCAACGTGAATATTGATTCTATAGAATACATAAATATTTTAATGTTTGGTTCAAATTATCACACATGTTAAAAACAGATTTAAAACACACTTTGTTTTGCCATTTCCTTTACCTATTGTTAGAAAATTTATGCTTTGATCCTTAAGGTCCGGCAGTTTCTTTTCTCACAAAATCACAAGCAGGGAATATCTCTGCCTATCAAGACAAAAAGATTGAAATTCAGGCACTGTGAGGGCTGAAAGGAATATCTAGTGTAGCTCAAATGAATGGATCCATAAACAAACAAATGATGGACCCACTGACCCCCCACACTATCCACTCTTGCAAAGCATACATCAATGAGACTCCTTGGCTTTACCAAGGAAGGTCTTGGGCTTCCAACCGTTGCCAAACACATAGCCTCTATTAAAGACAGGCAGCAAGAAGGGCCGGCCGAGTGGCTCAGTTGGTTAAGAGCTCGCTCAAGAGTGTGAGCTCTGAGCAACAGCGGTTCGAGTCCAGCCCAAGCTGAGCAGCCGCTGAGCTGCCAACAGGTAGCAGGATGGCTCAGCTAAAAAAACAAAACAAACAAACAAAAAAAGACAGGCAGCAAGAGATCAACACAACAGTCTTAAGCCTGCAAAATTCCAGGGATACGACCAACCAAATTTCTAGCTTCGGGTAAGGGATACTGTCTTCATACATGTGGATATACTCTTCCAAGTCAATGGTCAGGTCAAACTACTCCTCCATAGGAGGAAATCCAGCTTAAACTTTCTCCCCAAATCTACTAGAGATGAATCTAGAAAAGGTAAGTTAGAGGTCATTTCTCTCTTTTACAGGACCTACATCCATTAAGACATGTTTCCTACAGGATCTCCAAGGCACTACTGCATACAAATGGCACCAATGTCCACACACCATTAGTGAACTCAACTATGACCGGCCTGAGGGAGAGCTAGGCACAGGTGAGGATGTAAAAATACCCAGCAATCTTCCCCTGGTATTGATGGAAGCTCACCTTTCAAAGTGGAATTCCTGCCTGAGTCATCAGAATCCAGGAGGGGTCTACCTAAAGATCTTGAACCACTGGAAGGTCACAGCAGAGCACCAATCCAACATTACTTCCTTTATTTAAGAATTCACATAGTGACATGAAAGAGTAATAAGAATGCCATGAAGAGAGAGGCACCCATATTTTAGCCAGTCTTCTTGATTCTACGATTATGAGTCATGAGGTATCTAGAGATCTCCATACCAAAAGGGTGGATGTCCTGTAATGTCATTGAGGAATCTTCCTCGGGAACTACCTATGAAGCTGGCATAGAGAATAACACTAACAAGCATAAGGTAAATAAGGGTTTCCTTGGGCCTAAATAATATCATCCTTCTCAGGGGAATACCAACCAAGAACACCCTTTCTGTCCTCCCTATAAGAGCTCAGATGACATCAGGATCCTGTCAGGACAAAAAAAAAATTAACCATGAGCTTTAGAGTGAGCCCGCAAAGCCACAGGAGTGGCTAGCTATTGGGCTCAGGCAATTTATTAAGGCCTTTCATTATATTCATGGTTTTCATCCAATGGAGCAATTCCAGTCTCCTAGAAGGTGTCCTGGTCCACGTTGGCATGCCAGTCTATCCCCTTTCCTTCTATGCAGGCCCTTTGTGCTCCAGACAATGGTAATCTACATTTTTGGTGTGCCTCAACTCCATCAATGACATTGGCTATATATGGTACTTGGCATTGGCCTGTCCACTGTGCTCTGTCACTTCTGCCATAATGGGCCCAGTCCCAACACAGTGATAGCCAGCCTGCCTAAAGCCCTAAAGGGCATATTCGCAAGACAACTGTCCCCAGGGTTTGCACTTGGCTCTAAGTCTAGCCCACACTGTTAAGAAACTGAGGGTCCACCTCCCTATTAACTGTGGCTGGACTTCCTGGAAGCAGCTGGCTGGGTCCTAGCCTCCTGACTAGCAGATACTACGCCAAGACCCAGACTTTGTCCACTGTTCCTGCCAAGCCACAGTGAAAACGTTAGGGAGTCCAGGCTGTGTCCAAAACCTGTTTAGCCTCCCAAAGGCCCGCTCTCCCTCAACTGCTTGACCTTACATAGGGTAACTACTCACAGCTTGGGATTTATGAAACTATTTCTGCATGATGGCAGCATTGTCCCAGAAAAGCCAACTAGCTCTACTTCCAAGCATTCTTCTCCCGGCTTTTGAGTTTGAAAAAATTCCATGAAGAGACAAAGACATCAGAAAAATATGGCTGTTTTGTATTTTGCTCAGTTTAAGGAAACTTGCTTTTGGTTTCCATGCAATATCAAACTGAAATCTGAGCCATCCTCTCCATCAGACATCTTTTCTTTTCCAGATTTCAATTTCTACTTGACCAACTATTATAATACATAATATAGCATGTCATTATAATTTATATCTACAGAGTGCCAAAAAAAATACACATTTTAAGAAAGAAAAAAACTGTATTAAAATTATCCTGATAATAACCACTTTGAGCACCTCTTGCAATTGCAGAAGTCAAACGTCACTAGTATTCATTCATTTTTTGTCATCAGTATATATTGTGTATTGCAATTTTAATAAAAATTTTTGTGGGTTTTGCCAATTTGATTATAATGTGACTCACTCTGGATTCCTTGTGTTTATCTTAAATAGAGTTTGTTGAGCTTCTTGAATGTTTACACTCGTGTCTTTTATCAAATTAAAAGTTTGGGCCATTATTTCCTCAACTATCCTTTCTGTCCCTTTGTCTCTTCCTTCTGTAACTCCCATTATGTGTGAGATAATATATTAGATGATGTCCCCCAGGTCTGTCTTCATTTTTCTTAATTTGTTTTTCTTTCTGCTCTTTAGACTGGATAATTTCAATTGGACTAGTTTCAAGTTCACAGATTCATTTTCCTGACTATTTGAATCTGCAGTTGGACTAGTCTGGGGAATTTTTCATTTCAGTTATTATACTTTTGAGTTCCAAAATCTCTATTTTTACTTTTTTAAAACTTCTACCTCCCTATTGATATTCTCTATTTGGTGAGACATTGTTCTTCTGGTTTCTTTTAACTCTTTGTATTAATTTCCTTTTTCCCTTTGAGCACATTTAAAAGAGTTGATTTGGATTTTCTTTTTTTTTTTTTTTAAAGATTTTTATTGGGGAATTGGGGGGATGGGAACAGTGCTGGGGAATTGGGGGAAGGGGAACAGACAAGTTGCTGTCGTTTTGTTCTTCAGTCTAGTTGTGGAGGACGTTGCTTCACTGGCCCAAGTTGGCACCATCATTGCGCTCTTCCCGGGCAAGGCAGATCAGTCGCCGGCTTCTGGACGGCCGCTCACTGCAGCTGCTGGCCGCTCACGCTGGCTGCTGGCTGCTCACGCTGGCTGCTGGCTACATACGGTAGCCCATGGCAACCCACTGCCACAGGGACTGCAGCCTACGCCGTCGCCAGCGACTCAAGGCAACCCAGCTTCAGGTTGAGCTGTTGTTCAGCATCTTAGCTGTAGAGGGCAGTGTCACTGGCCCTCATATGTGGGATCCGAACCGGGGCCCTCTGGCGTCCCAAGCCAGTTTTTAACCATCGCGCCACTCGGCCGGCCCGATTTGAAGTTTTTTCTAATAAATCCAATGCCTAGGCTTCATTCTGTAGTTTCTGTTAATTCCTTTTTATCCTGTGAATAGGTCATATTCTTGTTTCTTTGCATGTCTCATTTTCCTATTGTTGAAAACTGGACATTTTAAATATTACAATGTATAAATGCTGGAAATCAGTTTCTATCCTGCTCTCCCCATAGGTTTAGTTGGTGGTAGTTGTTGTGCATTGGTTTTTTTGTTTGTTTGCTTGTTTTGTTTTTTGCTCATTTAGTGACTTTTTTCAATTATTTTTATAAAGACTATACACTTTGCCATGTGTGGCCTCTTATGTCTGTGTTTTCAGTAATCACTTAGTGTTCAGCACAGACTTTCTGTAAATATCTAGAGCCTAAGAAAAATACTCTCAGTCTTTACAGATTGATTTTGTGTTGGGGAACTTTTTGGGTGATTACCCAGGGTGTTCACAACTTTAACTTACCCTTCACTTCCAGCTTGCAAGGAGCCTAAAGACTTGTGAGACATGAGAGTTTAGGTCTCTTCAGGCCTTTTCTAAGCAGCTGGCCAGTCCTGAGTATGTCTGAATTTTTCTTGTTTCTCCAGTCCATGGAGGAACTTTTTAAATTCCTTATTCCCCCCACATACCTCCTTTCACAATCTCCTCAAACCTATGCTTTTTATATCTGTGTATTGCTTGTCCTGACTATTGTCCCTTGCCCAAGACTTCTCTGGCCAATACTTGTGTCTTTAAAGTCTTTGAGTAAATGCCTTTCTGGAAGACGCCCCAGCCCTAGAAACACTTCCAAGTAAGTCAAAATAAAGGCAAGCTCGTGTATCCGTTGTTTAGGGGACCTCCAGACAAGTCAAAATGAACCACCACAGTTATTTGAGAATAAGGTCCGTATTGCTCCCTGACATTATAAGGCAATGTGGTGATTGGGGGACGGTTGGTGGGCAATTTAAAATGCCAGAGCCCTTTGTCATTGCAAAGTTGTGACTTTTTCCTTCACCAAGCCTCCCTTGGTTTTTGTAAGTTTTCAACTAGATCTAAAGTTCTATAAAAATGGATTCTAACGCTTTTTATCACATCATTAGTTGCTTTCATGAAGGGATGGGGCGCTGGAGTTCTCTACTTTATCATCTTCATTGATGTCACTTTTGCTACCCATTTTTGCATTTCTAGATATAATCGTCCTTTACAATGTACCCACTACAACAGCCAAGTATGAAGAAATTAAGCAACGTCATGGGTAATGCTACCTTTGGCAGGGAAAGATTTTTTTTTTATTAAATTATTTTTTGTTATGAAATACACATTTTTTAGAATTAGTTTCAGCTGTACAACACAGTGCAATAGTTATACTTTTTACCCCTCGAAGTGACAACCCCCGTCCCCCAATCCGCCGGGCAGGGAAAGATTTTTCAATGTGTGTTCATTTTCAAAACTTTTCAGTGTTTTTGTTCCCCATCTGTTTGTTTGTTTTTTCACATCTGTTCCCTTAGAGATTTTAACACTTCATGGTTTGGCTGGGTAATTCCACTTTTCTTCAGACCCTATGAACAACAAGCAATGACGTTTACATATGTGAGTATACCTGAGAACTCCAGAAAGCACACCTGCTCCTGTTATATGCTACCTGGTGTGGCCTGTCCTTAGAGTTCTGACACTGCTGGCACAAGAGATCCATGCCTCCATAAAACAAGGATAGTGCTTAGAAGCCTGTTACCTCTTGCTCAAAGGAGCAGGAACAGTAGACAAAGTCGCAAAAGAGACTGCATTTGTCTTTCAATGGATTTCTCTAATCCTGTCCGGTGGGTGGAGAACTAGGCCTCACCCATGACTTCCTGTGCCAGGACCTCCTGGCAGCTGCTGGCTCAGTTCTAGTTCCTCACTCTTCAAGTTGTACACCGAGATCATGCCAATGTTCAAGTCTCTTTCAAGACCTTAGAGAAGGCCAGGCGGCTCTGCTTGGCTCCAAGACTGTTTTAACTTCTCATAGGCCTGAACTTCCTCAACTTTTGGCCTCACCGGAAGAAAGCTGTAACAACTTAGGGTGTTTTGAAACTATTTCCTCAAGATGGCAGTAGTGCTCCAGATATACAAACAAGTCCTGTCCTTGCACTCCCAACTCCCGCCCAACCAGTTTTAAAAAAATAACAAGAGACAAAGATACCAGGAAACTCTGCTACCTTGTACTTTGCCCGGTTTTCAAAACTTTGCTCACACTGTTGTCCTTTTGCTTTTGGTTTCCATCCGAAGTCAAAACTGAGGCCTAAATTATCCATCCTCATATCAGGCATCTTCTTTCTCCTTGACCTAGAGCTGCTCTTCTTTACTCAGCTTTGTATCTCATGCATTTTCCCAAATTATCAAGTAGTCCGCTTTTGAGGGAAAGTCTCAAGGAAAAAAGCCTAAAAGGAAGAAGAAAATTCTGGAACATTAGGGCAAGATTAGGGCATTTCTAGGCAACAACAATTGCTAACAACTATTAAGCAGTTACAAGGTACCAGTGAAATTTCCAAGGATCTTGATAAGGATTTATATTCCCTGCTTAATTACCAAATTCATTATTAAAAACAAATCATTTTTATATTCTTATAAAGCATTAATGCTTATGCCAAAATTAAAATATGTATAGACATGAGGCATAAAAGTACAAAGATGCAAAAAGTCATTTGATAAAGTTGCGTTTTAACATATAAGTTCAAAATCTATGTAAAGCCTGACTCTAATTTCCTTAAATGAAAATAACTAAATATGAATATTTACTTTGAGCATCAGGTTTGAGTCACTGAAACATTTACTAGTGAACTCTCCTGCTAAAAAGACATTTAAAAAGAAAGATGCTGTAGAGGCCTGACCACCGCATTGTATTTCTGAAACTGATGTTGAATAATACTGTATGTCAACTATAATTATATATACATACAACCTCGGGACATGGAGTAGAGTGCGGGAACGGATTCAATGGAATTGTAATAGATAAGCCTGATATCGGGGGTGGGAGGGCAATAGATGGGGGGGGGGGGGTTGTTACTTTGTGAGGATGAAAAGGGTAACTATTGCATTGTTCTGTACACCTGAAACTAACAATAAAAATAAAAAAATTAAAAAAAAAGAAAGATGCCGTTTTGTTTACACTCTAAAATACAGTAACACCCCCCCTTATCCATGGGAGGAGGGGGGAATATGGTCTAAGACTCCAAGTGGATGCCTGAAACTGCGGATAGTACCGAATCTGTTTTTTCCATACATCTGTACCTATGATAAAGTTTAATTGATAAATTAAGCACAGTAAGAGATAACAACAATAACCATCAATAAAATAGAATAATTGTAACAATATACTGTAATAACAGTTTATGTGAAGGTACTTTCTTTCTCTCAAAATTTCTTATTATACTGTATTCACCTTTTCACTTAAAGGAAGCCTTTTACGGCTTCTCTTTGGCATGCCCGAATTGTCAGCATCACTACTCTTGTGCTTTGGGGCCATTAAGTAAAATAAGTGTTACGTGAACACAAGCACTACAATATCATGACAGTCAATCTGATACCTGAGAGGGCTACTAAGTGACTGATGGGCGGGTAGCATATGCAGCATAAATACACTGGACAAAGGGATGATTCTGCCCAGGCAGGGCAGAACGAGATTTCATCACACGACTCAGATGACATGCAATTTCAAGCATACCGTTTATTTCTGGAATTTTCCATTTAATATCTTCGGACCACAGTTGACCAAGGGGAACTGAAACCCTGGAAAATGAAACCAAGGATAAGGGCGGAGGACTACTGTATGTGAGCCACAAAATGGAGGACTCCTTAGGAGCCTGAGAAGTGAGCCATGTCAAAGACCACAAGGTCTAATGGCTACAAATCACCTCCTGCAAGCTTTGAGATTCCAGCAATTTCCTTTCCTCATGCATGGATCCCTGAAAATTGAGACCTGCACCGGAAAACCAGAAAATGCAAAAAAATTGTATAGACAGATATTGGCTGAAGAAGAGATCTGCAAACCTTGGTCTAGTAGAAACAGAATTCTTAAAAAGAAAAGATGTCCGATGAGGGTGGGTGGTTTTAGGGTGCATTTCTATTTCCAATGGAAACCAAAAGCGAAAGTGCAGCACTGTGAGCAGGTTTCCCCGAATTGGGTTTGCTGCAAGGCAGACAGATTTCCTGGTGCCTTTTTCTCTAGGCGGCGTTTTTTTTTCAGACTGGTTGGGCGGGAGAAGACGACCTGGTGCTAGGGCTGGTTGGCTTTTCTGGCGCTATACTGCCATCATGAGGAAGTAGTTTTACAAAACTCAACGCTATTAAGCATGAATTCCCACAAGATCTAGCAGTTCAGAAAGGTCTCGTTAATCCAAAGGCTGAATGGGCCCTGACCAAGTTGGACCTCCTTTACATGAACTTGGAAGCATTCCAGGAGCTCTGGGCAAAGGGAGAAGCTGCTGAATGAGTTGGCAGGGCTTTTCCTCTCACTGTGGGCAGGTCTAGAGGAAGGCACTCAGAGCCCATGCAGAGCTTCTGAGCATTTGTCTCCTGTCCCCGCCTCTTAGTGAATGAGGCAGCTGGGCTGACACAAGATGTCCCTGTACTCTGAAGCCTGGGCCCCCTTGTCAGCAAGGTGAGAGTTAGAGTCAGGGATGGGAACCTCATTCCATGTGACATCTAACAGCAGCCAGTCTGCAATCTGGAGTTCTCAGGGACACCCAAAAGTCTGATGTCCCCATTGCCTGGAGCAAGGATGGCCTGAGGAAAAGCAGTACATGCCACTCTGCCAAGCCAAGCCAGTGTACTTCAGACCATCAGCAGGAGTGCAGATGTACACAAAGATGGAAACCAAGAAGGTACAAGAAGGCCTGGAGGTATTTTCTGAGCCAAGCAGGTAGCAGCTTTGCAGATTTTTCTCCAGGGTGCAGCATGAAGGCCTACCCACTTAGAGGGCCTGCTCTCGATTTCATCTCTCATTGGGGACAGAAATGGGTTCTTCAGTAGTGGGTTCGCCCTCTAAGAAAGATGAGACCCTTGAGGCTTGGGATCTAACCATTCATTTAATTCTGTTATTATCAGAGGATAAAATTTGCACACATTTCAATTCTTTTAAATGTGTTCAGTTTTGTTTTATGGCCTAGAATATGGTCTTCATTAATGAATGTTCCATGTACACTTGAAAAGAATGTGCATATTCACTGTTGTTACATGGAGTATTATACAAATATCAATGAGGTCACGTTAGTTGATAATGTTGCTCAGGGTTTTTATATCTACACTGATTTCCTGTGTACTTGTTGTTCGTTGTATTACTGAACGAGGGGCACAGTTGGAGGTGAAATTTCTACCTATATTTGTGAATTAGCATACTTGTTTTCAGTTCTATCATTTTTTGCTTCATACATTGTGAAGGTTTTTTTTGAAGAGCATAAACAGTTAGGTTTGGTATGTTTTCTTGGTGAATTGGTCCCTTCATTTTTCTTTGATTTTCCTCTTTATCCCTGGTAATTATCTTTGTTCTGAAGTCTGTATTATCTGAGATTAGAAGAGGCACTAAGGCTTTCTTTGTTTCTTTTGTTTTTTTTTAAAGATTTTATTAGGGAATTGGGGGAGGTGAACAGCACGGGGGAATCGGGGAAGGGG
>NW_017731560.1:2430197-2439409 GCF_001890085.2 Hipposideros armiger
CAGTGGATGGGGGGAGGGGGGTTGTTACTTTGTGAGGGTGAAAAGGGTAACTATTGCATGGTTCTGTACACCTGAAACTAACAATAAAAAAATTTTAAAAAAAAATAGAAAATAAATAAATAAATAAATAAAAATGTATGCATGTAATTAATCCCAGTGTGATTTCAAATCTGCTGTGTAAGAACCTTATGACAACAATGCTTTTGCTTCCCATCTTTTGCACTGTCATCTTACTTTTTTTGTATACTACTATTTAGTACAGCCAGCCAAATACATTTTAAAACAATTAGAAATAAGAAAAAAAATGTCTTTTGTATTTACTTTACTTTCAACAATTTCTATAGGTCTCCAATTCTTTGTGTCAATCCCAGGTGACTGTCTCATTATCACATTCCTACTGCCTGAAGAGTTTTCTTTAATATCTATTGTAGAGAAAGTGTGCTGAGAATTAATTCTCTTAGCTTTTGTTTGTCTGAAAAAGTACTTTTCCTTATTTTAAAAGATATCTTTTATGGCATAAAATTCTGGCTTAATCATTTCATTTTTGTTTTGTTGTTTTGATTACTGTTAAGGTGCCTCTCCATTTCTTTATACTGTGAATAATGTCTGACAAATCTGCTATACATTTTATATTTGTTCCTTTCCAGGGAATATTTTGTCTTTTGTGGCCAGCTGTCCTCTAGATTTTCTCTTTATCTTTAGTTTTCAAGATTTTGACTATTGATGTGTCTTTTTGTATGTGTATGAGTGTGTGTTTACTTGAAATTTTCTAAGCTTATTAGATTTGTGGTTTGAGGTTTCTTATTTTTTTAAATTCTTTGTCATTATTTTTAATTAAACATTTCTCCCTTTTTCCTTCGGTGATTCCAATTAAATATACGTTAGACCATTTCACATTGTTTTCCAGCTTTTGGTATTCTGTATCTTCTCCCCGACCCGCAACTCTTTTTTTTCTCTTTTGGCTTGAGTTTGGCTAATTGCTATTGACCTTTCTTAACTGAGCTGCTAGAGGCTTCCTCTAGTCAGCCCTCTGGGAGGACACCAAAACTCCACCCCACAGCTTCCTGTGCCAGGACTTCCGGGTAGCTAATGGCTTAATCTTGCCTCCCCACTGGCCAGCTACTATACCTGGACCTCACCTCTGTAATGCCAGCATTAAGTCATTTGCCAGGGCTCTAGGAATAACTCAGAACACCCAGGAAGGTCCAATGTGGGGCCATGGCCTGCTCAACTTCTCCACAGAATGGACCTTTCTGAACAGAAAGTCCTCACGGAAAAAAAAGCGATAATGGTGCAGTTCATTTTAAAACTATTTCCTCAAGATGGCAGTAGTAGTACGAAAAAAAAAGCGATAATGGTGTAGTTCATTTTAAAACTATTTCCGCAAGATGGCAGTAGTAGTACACCAGCAATACCAACAATCACTTTCTCCCCACCCCCACAGGCCTCCTTGCCCTGCCCATCCTGTTTGAAAAAAATGCTCCCAAGAGGCAAAGGCGGCAGGAAATATGGCTGCCTTGCATCTTGAGTTTGAGAAAACCTGCGCATACTGCTGCCTTTTTGCTTTGGTTTTCATCTGAAATCATAGTGAGGCCTAAAACTACCCGCTCTTATCAGGCATCTTATCTTTGCAAGAATTCAGTTTCCACTAAGCCTAGTCTTCACACTTCTGTTGTTGTTCACTCAGCATTATATCTTCAGCATTTTCACAAATGATCAAGTTGTCCACTTCTGGGGCAAGTCTCAAGGATCAAGACCAGTTAGAAAAAGAAAATGTTTGGGAATTCAACTAGGAGGGAATCTCTAGTTACTAGTCCATGTGCCCTTGCTTGGCTCATCTCTACCATTCTCAAGAATTCTACATTTTTCTAGGTAAAAAGCTAGGCCTTTGTTTGAATTGTTGGCAGCCATTTGACTAGGGCCCTAAGAGGAGGGCCCACACAGCTCTCATCACAATACAATGCAGCACATGGCAGGATGTACAAATTCCAATTAGAGGTAACTCAGAGCTTTGCCTCATGCTTTCATTTACCATTTGGAACACAAGCACTTTCCCATGTCATGAAATGGCCTTCAATTCCTTTACTATGACTTTATTGGGAGAGTAGGTGTGTGTATTACCATTTATCCCTTAGAGATCAGTCTTAAAACCATTTTCCCATTAGTAACTAAGATGTGCTTGCCAAAGATTCAGCAATAATCATATGCTGATCAAAAGTAAAAGCGCTGTCATAAAATATTATATTAAGTACTGACAACCTTTTGCATATTTACTCTCATTTTCAACACACACACATAGCACTATATTTATGGTAATAAAGTATGATAAATTTACAATTAAATTGGATGTATATATGCATCATATTTTAAATCCAAAATTTTCACTTCTGATTCCTGGGTAGATTGAAATTATCATGAAACATTTGCAAGACCTGGATTTTAGACAATAAAACATTTGCAAAAAACGACTTGATTTCCCCATTAATTAAAGGATATTAATTAGGTTCTCACTTAATCTTTTTTATTCACACACAGGAGATAAAATACCTACAATGCCTATTATAACTCAAGAATCTTGATTTTGAGGCTTGCCTTACTTAATCATTAATATGATAATGTATACTTTAAAACTAATATTGGAACAGGCACTAAATATTCATGCCCCAGAACATTAAGGCTTATTTTTTTATATTTCTCAACATTTACACCAATTTTTAATCCTAAAATTTTCTTTAAAAAGTGTAAAGACAGAAAATGGCATTCAATATATGAAGGTTGAAATTGGTATCTTTCAAATTCAGTCACCCAGATGTGTACCCTAAGAAAACTTTAAGATGGATGCACTCATACCCTTCACATGCAGCTATAATTTCATTAATGTCTCCTTTTATTATAAATATAAATAAATATAAAAATAAATATGGATATAAATATGTCAACTGAGAATTTCAAGTTGAAAAGCATACTCACTATAACACTGACCATGATTCTAAATATGTAGCTTTTAAAAATGTTTATATATATCCACATATATATTATATATATATAAATAAATGTACACACACACACACAGGTTTGCTTCTCTTTAGGACTAACTGGATGCATACTGGGTGTAGTTTTGCAGTCTTCAGCAGTACCTTATAATATTTGCATACTTGCATTATCAGTATGTTTTTGAGTGCTTACAAATGTTTTTATATTTTAATCTAGAACACTTTTCTACTCCAAAAAATTACAAAAGTTTCACCTGCTTCTGGAAAATCATTCAAATTTTGAGAAATTATACAGTAAAAAACAAATGGTACCTCAATCAGAGAAGAAATAAACACTTAAAAAATGTCTGGCCATTATGCTATATACCTGAAATTAATATAAAATAATATTGAATGTCAACTGTAACTGAAAAAAGAAATAATTAAAAAAATATAATAAAAGAAGTTGCATTTCTAATAAAAAAAAGTCTTTGCCATGCATTCTTATCTATTCACTTTGCACATATAAATACGTTTAAAAAACAAGGCTTGAATTCCCTTCTCCTTTGAGCATTAAAACATGTTTTCATACCTTATAGCTTGAATGCTTTTAAAAACATCATTAAATATTTTTTGGAATTCTGAGATGTTTTAAAATTTTGCCACCTGTTTTTGCATTTTTAGAAACAATCATGCTTCTTTACAATGTACCTGCTACAACAGCCATGTATGAAGAAATGAAGCGAGGTCACAGGTTCACTTCTGGCAAACAAGGACTTTTAAAATGTTGGGTTCATCTTCAATCCTCTTCACTTGAATTTGGTTCCCATCTTTTTGTGGCAAGTGTGATCTAGCAGAAGTGCTAACCTCTCTTATCGTGGCAAGGTGGTTCCACTTCTCTTCAGGCTCTCTCAGCTCCAATTTGGGTGCCACTGAGAGCTCCAGCAAACACATTGTGTCCTGCTATAACCATCAGGAATTGTCCTGTCCTCTGGCTAGAAGAGAGACAAATACCTGCAGGCCCAGAACTGTGTCTGTTAGTCGTTTCCTGTGGTCCCGCCCACGCTGAGAGAATACCAAGAACCCGTCCGACGACTTCCTGGGCCGGACTTCCTGGCAGCCGCAGGGTGTCCTGCCTCCCCACCTCCTGCACCTGGACCTCACCTTTGTCCGGAGCTCCAGGGAGCCCTTTGGAGGAAGCACTGAGCTCCGGCTTCTATCCCAGCACAGTCAGCCGCCCCACAGAATGGATCTTTCCAAAATGAAAGTCGTTTCAGAGAAAGCTTTGGGGGTTTTTGTAGATATTTCCTCACGATGACAGTGTTGCTCCAGAAATTCAATCTAACGCTGCCCTAGTGCCTTCTTCTCCCGCCCATCTGGTGTGAAAAAAGTGCGACCAAGAGACAAAAGTGGCAGGAAATATGACTGCCTTGCCGCTTGCCCGGTTTAAAGAAACCGGCTCACACTATTGTGATTTTTGCTTTTGGTTTCCATCTGCAATCAAACTGGGGACTAAACCTACACTCTCACTTATCTTTTCGGTTCAAGAACTCAATTTCCACTTACCTACTCTTACAGGTTCTACTTTTTCTTCACTCAGCATTATATCTGCAGTGTTTTCTTTTGATAACAAATTGTGTTGGGATATCAGGGTGCAAACCTCAAGGATCCAGGCCTAAGAGGAAAAGAAAATGGTTGCACCTAAGGGCGTGGAGAAGTGCAAATGTAGGTACCAGTACCTGTGATTCTTGTCCTTGCTCCCAGGTTCCCTGGAAGTCTTCTTCCATTTTCTGACGTGGGCGCTAGGCCTTGGTGTATTTAGGAAAAAACAGCTATTTGTCTAGAACCCTAAGTAAGTGTCTAGATAGTTCTCAAGACTCTCTGCTTTATAGTGCCCACCTGGAATGATACACATACTCAAATATGTATAAATTCCAGTCAGAGTGGACATGATTTAGCCTCATGGTT
The DNA here is from genome assembly GCF_001890085.2 of Hipposideros armiger. Lineage (NCBI taxonomy): Eukaryota > Metazoa > Chordata > Mammalia > Chiroptera > Hipposideridae > Hipposideros > Hipposideros armiger. Next base: position 2,435,138 of record NW_017731560.1, read on the forward strand.
TCATCATTTAACATTGGAACACAAGCACAACCTTAAGTCATTATAGGACTTTCAGTGAATTCTTATGACTTTATTTTGTATTTGTGAGTCACTGATTATGTCTTTGAGACCATACAGCATTTTCTCATAAGTATAATAACTAAGACATGGTGCTGTGAGTACCACTGATAAACATTGGTTTTATGTTTTAACATACATGTACAAACTCACTTTCTATGTACTCATGCATTCATTTCAATATACACATACAAATGAGTATATTTAGCTTCCTACACAACAGTAAGTTTGCATTAAAATGAGATTTACTTGTATGTCATGATTTGGATCATATTTGCATGAAAAATTTGCAAGGCCTCATTTATAGAAATAAAATATTGTCAAAGAGGTTCTTGAGTCCCATATTCATTAAAAATCTTAGGATCTCTGAAGAAATGTTCAGTTCATAAAACATTAGTTAATGACCGGAAATTTAATGCCTGTGATGCCCTCTTCAGGTATAATGATTTGAAGGCTTCAAGGTGAAAGCATTCACATTTTTTATAGTCATCAATAATATTTCATCAATGATTCCCTTTATATTTATTTACTGAAACTTAAGGCTTGCAAAATTTTCATAATAATGACAAATTGCCCAGGAAAGAAGTGAAAATATGACCCAAACCATGACATGTTAACAAATCCTATTTTAATGTAACTTTTTTGTGTGTTAAGCTAAATATTAGTATATATATACATATATGTATATATATATACACATATATACATACATACATACAGGCATACACACACAGACTCACACACATGTATATACGAGTATTGACATGGTGAAATTTGAGTGAAGTTTAATGAATTTTTATTATAATAATCACCATGATTAAAAATACATAATTTTTTCACATGTGTACACAGATGGATATATATGAATGTACTAATATGTATGTTTATTTCTCTTTAAACAAAATTGAATATATACTGAAGGTAGTTTTGAACAAAACCTTCATCATTATCTTATGCAATTTCCATATTCTCATACAATATATATATTTTTTGAGAACTTGGAATTTCTTTATTCTCCTATAGGAAGAGTCGTTTTATCCAGGAGATATAAGAAAGAAATACCTGCTGCAGGCAAACTGTTCAAATTTTGAGAAATCATAAGACCAAAAATAATGGTACCTCAATCCCAATTAGAATACTATTAAAGTATCATTCTCACCTCGTACTTATACAATATACTAATAATTTTTTAAAAATAAAATTCAAATTTCTTCATAACTCTGGTGTAGAAATATGTTTTCTGCACTTATGGTAGCTAGAGTACTTCCCAAACTTCATTAAATATTCTTTGATATACTGGTTATTTTTTAAAGAGTAGCCTCTTATGTTTGGAATTTCTCAAAATTAGACATGTCCTTAATAAGTCCAGGTAAAATAGCCATTTATAAAGAAGTGCAAGGAAATCACAGGAAACGCCAGCTCAGACAAGGACTTGTAAAATATGGTTGTATTTTCAATCCTCCTGCTGTGTATGCTCAGAGATAGATTTTGCAGGTCTCATGAGGTCAACACAGCAAGGTGTCACCAATAATTTTTTGTGCACACATTTATTCTGGATTTGCTATTGAATTATAATATAATATAAACATTGTGAAGAATCTTGCAGAATACAGGAATCTCTGAAAGACATATAGAAACACTTCTTCCAAAATCAACCTAATCCAAGGGAACCAATATGGACAGCTTAATGGGTACATGTGTTCAACAATTGTAAACAAGATATGCCATTCTTCATGAGAGCTGATATCATTTAATCAAATAAATAAAGCCTACTGCTGACCAATAAACTTCTCTATTTGCTCACAGTATGATTGAAACACAAAAAGATTAATCCACATATAAACACATCATTATTTATTTTCTTTAATTATATCCTGGTTATACTATAGGTGGAGTTTTGTGTTATTGTTTTTTCACTCAGCATTGGATAATGGTTACTCATAAATTTCTCTTGTTGTTGATCAAATTCTAATGATAATATATGCATCTGACAAATAAATCATAAATTGAGCAATTATAAAACAGGAAAAAGAGGATACTCTCAATAACATAAACTCAATTGATATATCAGTGTATTCATTCTGTCCTTTTGTATGCACTGCATTTGTGTGCATGTGTGTGTGTTTGTGTGCTTCTGCACAGGGGTTTTTTACTATAAATTTCAAATGATATAATCCTTATATGAAATTTTCTTGTGGTATGAAATTTTTTCCCCATGCTTTCCTCCGGTCTTTCATAGCAAGGTCCCTTGAAATGTCATTAAATATACCTAAGAAGACTGGATTCTATATTAAGTAATAATCTGAAAAAAGCTTTTGTTTACATGACCATTAAAGGTAAGACATTTAATCATTCCACCATGTACATAGAGCTGTGGCTATTTTAATAGTAAAATGGCATCTTACAATAAATGATCCTTTATAACTTGCAGTTTCATTAAATTTATAGTGGGGCCATTTTTAAAAAATGACTGTGAATTTCAAAAGTACCCTGGTTCTTTTTCAAAAGTTCAATCCTTAAGACAAGCATCATTAAAACATGTAGGCTCTACCTTGTATTCTTCCCCCCATCCCAGCTTTATTGAGATATAATTGACATATACTCTACCTTGTACTGTACTTTAGAGGTAGATTCATCCTACTATTAGTTTGCTTAGAAGTCTTCCAGATATATTGCTTTGTGTGTATTCACGCTTTAGAATTCAAATGTGTTTGTTTGTAGGTAATCAGAAGGTAGAAAAAACCATCTTTCATTTTCTTTTTCTTTTTTTTTAAGATTTTATTATTGGGGAATCGGGGAAAGGGAACAGACAAGTTGCTGTCCTTTTGTTCTTCAGTCTAGTTGTGGAGGACGTCACTTCACTGGCCCATGTTGGTATTATCACTGCGCTCTTCCCGGGAGAGGCAGTCCCTTGCCGTCCAGTGGACGGCCGCTCATGGCGGCTCACGGCAGCTCATGAAAGCTCATGCCAGCTGCCGGCCAGCCCCACTTCAGCCTACACTGTCACTGGTGGCGACTCATGGCAGTCCACCTCCAGGTCAAGCTGTTGTTCACCATCTTAGCTGTAGAGGGCGCAGCATCACTGGCCCTCATGTGTGATCCAAATCGGGGCCCTGTGGCTCAGAGCTGGCGTCCCAAGCCAACTCCTAACCCACGTGCCACTTGGCCGGCTCTCTGTTTCTTTTTCTTTGCAAACTGAGAGGGTTTGATCTTGAAGATCCAATAATTCTATTTTTTCTTCTAAATCAATAGTGTGAGGTAATAAAGATTGGAATTTAGTTTTTATGAAGTCTAAAGTAGTTTCACTTATGTGTTTGTAGGAGTATGTGTGTGTCTGCAATCCAAAACTTTAGATGTACACAGAAGCATATAAACGTGACCCATAATCAAGAGAAAAATTAGTCAATAGAACCTGGCCCAAGTATAGCTGGATAAATTGAATGAACAAAAAAAGGATTTTAAAAGAGCTCTTATCAATACATTCAAAATTTAAGGGCAAATCAGACTATAATAAGGGAGCAAAACAGAAAATTAAATAAACAAATAGAAACTAAAAATCAGAACTAAATGGAAATTCTAAAACTGAAACATTATATGAAATGAGAAGTTTGCTGGATGCTGAATAGACTATTTAACACTGCATAAAATATATCAATAAATCTGAAACATAACAATAATCAACCAATTTAAAACACAATACTAAAAAAGGCTAAAATGATGGACAGTCTCAGTGACCTTGAGGCTAATATTAAACTAACTTTCATGTACTCTGAGATCATGAAGGAAAGAGAGAAATTGTAGGTCAGAAAAAATATTTGCAGAAATAAAAGTAAACAATTTATCAGATTGAATAAAAATTATAAATGTTCTGATAGAAGATCAAATAACCCAAATGACACAAATAAAACCAAAATAAAGACAAACATAATCAAATTACTGATATAGAGAAAATCTTAATAGTAGGCCGAATAAAAAGACTGATTACATAGAGGAGAACAGCTGTAAGAATGACAGATGACTTCTCATTAAATTTGATGCAGGGCCGGCCGAGTGGCGCGATGGTTAAGAACTGGCTTGGAATGCCAGAGGGCTCCGGTTCGGATCCCACATATGAAGGCCAGTGACACTGCCCTCCACAGCTAAGATGCTGAACAACAGCTCAACCTGGAGCTGGGCTGCTGTGAGTCGCTGGCGATGGTGTAGGCTGCAGCCCCT
>NW_017731560.1:2439509-2440843 GCF_001890085.2 Hipposideros armiger
CCGGGAAGAGCGCAATGATGGTGCCAACTTGGGCCAGTGAAGCGACGTCCTCCACAACTAGACTGAAGAACAAAAGGACAACAACTTGTCTGTTCTCCTTTCCTGATTCCCCAACGCTGTTCCCCTCCTCCAATTCCCCAATAAAATCTTTAAAAAAAAAGTAGCAGTAAAATATCTGTAAATAAAACTAGAAGATTTGAGTAGGGAAGTATCCTCTTATGACTTTATTGCATTATGTTATACCTAAAACACTATAATATTATTTGAAAGTAGACTATAATAAAAGTTTCAAAATTTAAACTCTAGCACTTATCACAAGTAGTGGTATATGTCGTAACTCAAGAGAGGAAATAAAATGGGATGTTAAAAAGCACACAAATAGGGCCAGCTGAGTGGCGCGTTCATTAAGAGCTGGATTGGGATGCCAGAGGGCCCCGGTTTGGATCCCATATGAGGGCCAGTGACACTGCCCTCCACAGCTAAGATGGTGAACAACAGCTCAACCTGGTGCTGGGCTGCCATGAGTCGCCGGCAACAGCGTAGGCTGCAGCCCCTGTGGCAGTGGGTTGCCATGGGCTACCGTATGTAGCCAGCAGCCAGGTGAGCGGCCAGTAGCCACCGTGAGCGGCCATCCAGAAGCCGGTGACTGATCTGCCTCGCCCGGGAAGAGCGCAATGAAGGTGCCAACTTGGGCCAGTGAAGCAACGTCCTCCACAGCTAGACTGAAGAACAAAATGACAGCAACTTATCTGTTACCCTTCCCCCAATTTCCCAGTGCTGTTCCCATCCCCCAATTCCCCAATAAAAAAAATCTTTACAAAAAAAGCACCCAAATAATTCAAAAGATGTCACAAAAGGAGCAAAAAGGAAGCAAGACCAGATGGCACTAAAAGAAAAAATAGCAAAATGGTAGATATAAACCTAACCATATTAATATTAAATATAAATGGAGTGAACTTGAATTAAAAGGCAGAAATTGCTGGTATGCATAATTAAGGAATATGCATCCATATGATGTTTAATGTATACTAAATCTGCAAAACATAGATAGACTAAAATTAAACAGATGGAAAAGTTATATTATACAAACACCAATCATGAGAAAGCTAAGGTAGCTATATAAATGTCATGAAAGCCGATTTCAGGATAACATATTATCAAAGAGGAAGAGGGATATTTAATAATATTATAATAATACAAGTTAAATCTGTCAAGGAAATAGAACATTGTTAAATATATATGATTAAAACAGTTTCAGGGCCGGCCAAGTGGCGCGATGGTTAAGAACTCGCTTGGGATGCCAGAAGGCCCTGGTTCGGATCCCACATATGAGG
>NW_017731560.1:2441932-2466337 GCF_001890085.2 Hipposideros armiger
ACTGATCTGCCTTGCCCAGGAAGACCACAATGATAATACCAACATGGGCCAGTTAAGCAACGTCCTCCACAACTAGACTGAAGAACAAAATGACAGCAACTTGTCTGTTCCCTTTCCCCGATTCCCCAATAAAACAAATCTTAAAATAAATAATAAAACAACTTGTAGGATGTAGGTAAAGCAGTACATAGATATAAATGTAAAGCTCTAAAATGGTTATATTAGAAAAGTAGAATGTTTTAAAACCAATTATTAAAGTTTCTACTTTAAGGCAATCAAAAATTAAGAGCACATTAAGCCCAATACAGCAGAAGAAAAGAAATAATGAATATAAGAGCAAAAATTAATAAATTAGAAAATGGACAAACAATAGAAATAAATTAATGAAGTTATAATATATCCTTAATTTTTCATAATCTACTTAGAGCTAAATTTTCACGACTTCATGAAGAATATAGAATCCTCACAACAATAATGATCCACTTACTCAGACTCCAAAACTGTTGGAAATAGATTTTTGTTATTCATAAAAAAAAATAATGATCCATTTACCATTCCTCAGTGGCCTTCTGTACGCTATAGTTGTCATATGTAATTCATCTATATACATTGTAAACTCCACAAAATAATATTATAATTTTCACTTTAATCATTCATGTATACATATTTTACAGGAACTAAGTAGAAATATAGTCTTGTGTGTTTACCCAGATATTCCAAATTTCTGATGTTCCTTATTGGCTCCAACAGATCTGTGTAACATTCTGTGTCATTTTTCCTCGGCCTGAAGAATGTCCTATGACATTTATTGTAGTGCATGTCTGCTGGTGACAATGTTTTGTCTGAAAACATTTATTTCACCTTCATCTGTGAAGGATATTTTCAATGGTTACAGAATTCTGGGTTGATTTTATGGCCTGTCAGCACTTCCAAGAGGATGTTACATTGTATTCTAGCCTCCATATTTACTGATGAGAAATCCACAGTTATATGAATGAGACATAATATATGACAATGGTAGCATTTCAAGTCTATGGGTAAATGACTGCCTTTTCAATAAGTAGTCTTGGGACTATTGGGTATCCATGTGTACAAATGAAACTTTATTTCTCCCTCACGTAGTCAGAGAAAGTAAATTTATCACAAACCTGCCTTGGTTCTATGGAAAGCCCAAAAAATAATGGAGGGCTTTAATGGATTTGTTAGGTGAGGCTGATTCATTAAACAGGGGTTGGAAACTAAGGTCCACAGTCCAAATCTGACCAGTGATCCGTTGTAAAGCCTAAAAGCTAATAAGAGTTTTTACATTTTTAACTGATTATTAAAAAAAAAAGAAGAAGATGCAACAGAGACTGTATATGGCCTGAAAAGCTTAAGTTAGTCACTATCTGGGCCAATTACCGAAAGAGTTTCCTGTCTCCTGCATCTAGGACTGAAAATATCTTCACTCACATTATTTCATAGTTAGAGAAAGAGCATTTTCTAGAAACCTCACTCCGGTCAAATGTGCACCTCCTGTTCAAGGGGATGGCTTCATTGAAGTAATCATCTGATGGTCTACACTATTGTTAGCATTAGTTCAGGCCCCGGAAGTACATTAGAATGATCTCTAGACACAAGTTATAACCTTGTCTATGTCATGATCTTACAAAAAACAAAACAAAACAAAACAAAACCCAATCCAACAAGCCAGAAATCATTTCTGAATGAAAGGCAGAGGCCTAGTGAACTGGGTCTCCCTTTCTGGAGAGCCTCTTGGACCACTGGTCACACAGAATCAAGAGGCAGAATCCTGGAGTTCTAACTACTTTCTATCTTTGGGTCTTAGTTCCCAAAAGACAGCAATCTGACAGAAGAGGAAAACAAAGGAGAATGTAAGAGATTTTGGTTCAGGGAGTATCATGGCCTCAAAATGAAGCTGGGAACTGTAGAATCAGGATGCTGATTCTTGAGAACTCCATTGGATTCTTTTGAATCTCTTGTTTCTGCAAATGGTAGCCCTGCTATGCCCTGAACGTTTCCCAGCATGGTCAGTAGTCATATCCTTAAAATAAGCATTGTCTGGTGGCTGGTCATCTGGAGTCCCAGAGAAAAGAGGAGTGGGGAGTAGCTATTGTACCTCCCTCGGTAGCAAGGTTTTGGAAGATGAGGAGGAAGAACCACAAAGGGCAGTTAGAAATGGCAGTTACTGGGCCGGCCGAGTGGCACGATGGTTAAGAACTCGCTTGGGACACCAGAGGGTCCCGGTTTGGATCCCACATATGAGGGCCAGTGACACTGCCCTCCACAGCTAAGATGCTGAACAACAGCTCAACCTGGAGCTGGGCTGCCATGAGTCGCCGGCGACGGCGTAGGCTGCAGCCCCTGCTGCAGTGGGTTGCCATGGGCTACCGTATGTAGCCAGCAGCCAGCGTGAGCAGCCGTCCAGAAGCCAGCGACTGATCTGCCTCACCCGGGAAGAGCGCAATGATGGTGCCAACTTGGGCCAGTGAAGCAACGTCCTCCACAACTAGACTGAAGAACAAAAGGACAGCAACTTGTCTGTTCTCCTTCCCCCAATTCCCCAGCACTGTTCCCATCCCCCCAATTCCCCAATAAAAATCTTAAAAAAAAAAGAAATGGCAGTTACTGGGAGGCTAGAGTGGCGTGGAAAGGAAGATAAAGGAGAAGGGAAGAAAGAGATGAACTTCCCGACACGCACTCATTAGCACCTCTAACATCACTCTCCAAGAGTGATCTGTTTTCTTTTTTCCTGACTCACATTTATGGAGCTCAATTATATTCACCAATGATCATAAATGCCAACAGAAAACTTTACAGAAAGTGCTATCTTTGACTCCAGTGGCTGAAATTGACCATTCAATAAGTAAAGTTGTCTATTCATTTCCCTTCACTTACCATTTATTGAGCTCCTGCACTGTTTCAGACTCAGTATTACAATACCCTTTTTATTAATAGTCTCTGGGTTACACTGCATATTGCCAGGTGACAATACCAGGATTTTTCATAGAACAAGATATTTCTCTTTTTCACATTTATTTTTATTTTTTAAGCAAATAATATTCCAAGGTAAGAAGGTCAGGGTTAAGGTGAAGGTCTGGAATTAGGTGCACATCAAGGTCGACTTCTCGAACTACTTGGTAGTTAAGAATAACAATTTTCTAAAATACAGCATGGTATAGTGTGGAGGATTCTGGTTATGAGTAAAGAGGAGATGAGTTTGAGGGTTTTTGCAGTGGAATGATGTGATAAGGAAGAGCTATGAGTGTCAGAAATGAGGAACGGGTCAGAGATGGAACAGGGTTGAAGACTACAATATTGCATTTTCTTTGCTAATTTTCAAAGTGATTTTTTACAGAGGGTATAAAAGCATGTTTGCTTTGGAGGTGTGGTGAGGGTCAGGCATGTTTGTTTCTCATATTACTTAATTTTAAAACTAGGTGATTTTATTTATAGTAAGGGATGATGTAGGGGACTAGGATGAAGCCAGTATCAGGTATATAAGAATCAGTCCTATCTGATTGTTACATTACTTGATACTTTTGGAAAATGAGGGATTTACATAAGACATAGAATAGCATGGTTATCAGGGATGACATGAAAATTAGGAAGACTAAGTGGCAGATGTGATGATGTAATGGTTAGTGATGCATGAGGATCATATGTATAGTAAGCATCACAGAGGTTCTTTTTTGGGGGGATTTTGATAATATAAAGTAGTGGTTGTACTTAAATGGAAGAATTGTATGTCAGCTGTCAGTAGTGTGAAAAGGATCAGAGCTTTCTGTTTATTTATTTTATCTATTTATATTAGTTTCAGATGTATAAAACAAAATAATAATTAGACATTTACACCCCTTACAAAGTGATAACTCCCCTTCAAGTCTACTACCCCTCTGACATAGTATATAGCTGTTACTACTATATCATTGACTATATTCCCTATGCTGTACTTTACATCCCATAACCACGTATATATACATAAACAGAGGGTGCCAAAAAATGTATACACATTTTAAGAAAGGAAAAAACTGTATTAATGTATACCAATAACAAAAGATGAATACAAGTCACATTTGACTTCTGCAATTACAAGAGGTGCTCAAAGTGGTTACTATCAGTGTCCAGACACTTCTGATTACAGATACACACACACACACACACACACACACACACACACACACACACGCCCGTGGTCTGACAAGTTCGTAAACTTGTTGCAACAATGTTGCTGACTTGATATCAGAGGGATTATTCATTATAAATGTGTACCAACTGGACAAACTGTTAATCAAGTTTACTATTTGTAAGTGCTGAAAAGGCTGCATGAAAATGTTAGACAACCTTAACTTTTTGTCAACAATCCATAGCTCTTGCATCACAATAATGCACCAGCTCACACAGCACTGTCTGTGAGGGAGTTTTTAGCCAGTAAACAAATAACTGTATTGGAACACTCTCCTTACTCACCTAACCTGGCCCCCAATGACTTCTTTCTTTACCCAAAGATAAAGGAAATATTGAAAGGAAGACATTTTGATGACATCCAGGACGTCAAGGGTAATATGATAACTCTGATGCCCATTCCAGAAAAAAGTTCCAAAACTGCTTTGAAGGGTGGACTAGGCACAGGTATCGGTGGCATAGCTTCCCAAGGGGAGTACTTCAAAGGTGACCATAGTGATATTCAGCATGAGTTATGTAGCACTTTTTCTAGGATGAGTATGCAAACTTAATTGTCAAACCTCGTGTGTGTGTGTGTGTGTGTGTGTGTGTGTAATTATAGCTGACATTCAATATTATTCTATATCATCCTCAGGTGTACAGCGCAATGGTCAGGCATCTACACCATCTATAAAGTGATCACCCTGATAAGTCCAGTACCCGTCTGGCACCCTTCATAATCTGTATAACATGATTGATTATATTCCCATATGTATTTCACACCCCTGTGACTATTTTGTGGCTACTAATTTGTACTTTCTGATCTCTTCACTTCTCCCCCATCCCTCAACACTCTTCCCATCTAGCAACTATCAGTTTTTTCTCTGTATCTCTGTGTCCAGAACTTTCTGTTTATAGCATTACTAGTAGTAAAAAGAGTGATTTTAAATAGCAAGATGGCTAGGGATGGATCAAAATTGAAAATATTTTTCTCATATTACTTGCAAATTACCCAGTCACTCATCTCACTGGAAATAAGGAGCAGGCGTGAGTCAAACAGTTGGTGAGAGATGCAGATGGCATCAGGGTCAGAGATGAGATGAAATCAGGATGTTGTTTTGAACATTACTTAGACATTGAAATTGAAAAGGGACTTGGTAGGAGTAAAGGATCAAGTGAGTGGAGGGTCATGGGTGTCCATTTTTCACATTAGCTGTTCATAAAACAGAATTTTTATTATGATGATTATTATGAGTGTTAGGATAGGAGTTAGGGATTGGATGAATCAGATTTTTGTGAGGCTTGTCAGGGTATCTGTTTTCTATGTGACTGATAATTGAAAGTATTGATTTTACATAGGATAAGGTATTGGATTTCAATAGAGGTCTGGCGTAGAGGTCAAGTCAGCAGTGGATAAGACGTTGAAGAATGTTAGGATAAGGGGTGTAGTAAGGATGAACACTTCATGTTATTTCATCAGAAAAACAGTACATAGTACAGATAGGGAAGGAGAGACAAGGATAGATGTTCACTTGGCTATGAAATAAAGAGATTTTTACATATAATCAGAGGGTATTTTCTTAGTGATGGAATAAGTATCAGAAATGTTTGTTTGCTATATTATTCAGTAGTATAAAGCACTGATTTTTATGTAAAAGATGGGTCTGGGGGCTTTGTTGGAATGAGATTGAGGAATATATGGAGGGTCAGGGATGGTTTGAGGTCAAGTTCAGAGATAGCTACATTGTACATGACTTGTTAAAAAAATAAAAAAGTGAACAGTCCAGTGGCAATGAACTCATCTATTGCGCAGATCTTGGTTTCTGATACCATTCTCCCATAACAGGAACCATGGTTCTTTGGAGTAATGGCTGATTCTAGGACTAGGGAAGGAAATACACAAGAAGATCCTGGCATATTTTAGTGCCAGAAAATAAGAAAGTGCTCAAAACAATCACATTGATGGGGGTTTTTCAAGAGGACATAAAAGCCAACAGAAAGAGCTTCCAATGATGAAAGCTGAAACAATTTCAGCAACACAATAAGGTAGTATTGCATTATAACCCAAAGTATAAAATACATATATCATGAGTCCATTCTCATGTATGAGTGAATATATAAATAAATGAAGAAAAAGAGACAAATTTCCCATGCAAAAGAATTTCAAGTAATTTATATAAATACCCAGTGCTCAAGGAAGTGTATAACTATCTGCTCCTTAAGTGTGGGCTGCTTATAGTGACTTTCTTACAAAGAATACAGCATAAGAGAAAGAAAAAAATGTAGCTTTATAGTGGAGAACCTTACAAACACTACCTCAGCCAGGTGAACAAGGATAACTTCAACACTAAGTTATGTTGACAGTATGTACCCTTGATATGATGAGATGAAAATGGCCTTTGTCACTTTATCTCTGTGACCTTCCTCCTCAAAATTTATAACCCCTGTTTAATCATGAAAACAAAAACAGACAAACCCCAATATAAGGGCATTATACAAAATACCTGACCTGTATTCTTCAAAACCATCAAGGTCATCAAAAACAAGTAAAGTCTGAGAAGCTGTCACAGATCACAGGAACCCAAGGAGACATGATGACTAAATGGAATATGATATCCTGGATGGGATCCTGGAACAAAAGAGGGCATTAGGTAAAAACTAAGGAGATCTAAGTAAAGTGTGGTCTTTATTGAATAATGATGTATTGGGTCTTCGGAAAAGTCATGACGCATGTTTACGACAGATGGCACTGGTTCATTTTTGGAAGTACTAGCGTCATTCACATCTATGTTATTGCTATGTCATTTGACAGCTGACAGTTCTAGCTTCATTCTAAAAAATTGAGCGATTTGGTTGAGTTTTGGAGATTTTACAAGTTGAAGATGGAAGACCAAACTGTGCATTTTTCCCATATTTTACTGTTTTACTTCCATAAAGGGAAGAATGTGCACCAAGCTTGTGAAAAGTTGCATAAAGTTTACGGTGACAATGCTCTGCAAGAACGTCAGTGCCAACGATGGTTCACAAAATTCTGTGCTGGTGATTTTGATCTCAATGACGCTCCTCGGTCAGGGAGGATCACCAAGTTTGATGAGGACAAAATAAAGGCATTTATGGAGTCAAACACATGTTACATTACACGACAGATTGCAGAAACATTGAACATCCATCATTCAAGTGTTCATGACCACCTGAAGAAGCTGGGATATGTAAGCAAGCTTGATATTTGGGTTCGGCATGAACTCAAAGAAGTTCACTTGATGGCACGCATAAACATCTGCAATATGCTCATAAAATGTGAGGAAAGTGATCCTTTTTTGAAGCGACTGATAATTGGTGATGAGAAGTGAATTGTTTACAACAATGTGGTGCACAAATGGTCTTGGTCCTGATGTGATGACTCACCTCAAATGACATCGAAAGCAGACATTCATCAGAGGAAGGTTATGCTCTCAGTGTGGTGGGATTTTAAAGGTGCCGTGTTTTTCAAGCTCCTACCAAGGAACCAAACAATTAATTCAAATGTGTACAGTTGGCAATTGGACAGTTTGAACGAATCCATCATCCAGAAACATCCAGAGCTTGTTAATTGTAAAGGAATTGTGTACCATCGCGACAATTCGAGACCACACACAAGTTTGATCACCCGTCAAAAATTCTTGGAACTTGGATGGGATGTGTTGCCACACCCATCATACTCGCTTGACCTTGTGCTGTCAGACTTCCACTTGTTTCGCTGTCTTCAAAAATCCTTGCGTGGTATAACGTTCAATTCAGATGAGGCTGTAAATCAGCACCTTGTTCAGTTTTTGGCAAATAAAGACAGGTCCTTCTATGAACGAGGAATTCTGAAGCTCACTGAAAGATGGCAAAAGGTTAGTGAACAAAACGGGCAATATATCATTTTATGATCTTTGTTCTTTATATAAATAAATGACCTTTGAAAAACATAGACAAAATACGTCATGACTTTTCCAAAAACCGAATGTTCGTATTGGTTCCTTAATTGTGACAAATGTACCATACTGATGTAAGATGTTAACAGTAAGGAAAACTGGGTGCATGGGATATGGGAGTTCTCTGTACTATCTTTGCAACTTTTCTATAAATATAAATCTATTCTAAAATTAAAATTTTATTTAAAAATTAAATGACGTCACAAAAGCTGAGAGATTCGATGGTTAAGGGTGAGATATATGCTAATTATAAGTAGCTTGCATATCAGGTTTAGGGATATCTGGTTGACACCTTATTTGGTAATATGTTTTGAAAAAATGATTTTCTATAGGATGAGGAAAAGGGTGGGTTCCTGAGAGAAAATGAGAGGCAGATATTTGGAAACGTGAGGGTAAGGCATGGGGGTGATTCATATATGGCTTGAGGATTAGAGAGTAAGTGTCGGGAAAATTGTTTTGCACATGAATTGGTAATAAAATAGTGTTTTCGTTTGTTTTACAAAGGAAGAGGGATGATGTAGGTGCCTCAGATAAAGTCAAGGTTTGGAATGAAATGAGGTAGAAACTGCAGTGAGAAGATATAGAGAAAGGGCTGAATTTTAGGTATCGGACCTGACCTGGGTATCATGGGGGAGATAATGATCTTATCTCACATTGCTTGGTAATAATGTGAGAGATAATACCACAATTTAATCCTTTTCTGTCATAGTCTATGTACAGCAATTTTAATTAGTCTAAATGGTTTGGTAGCATTTAAGACATGCTTTTTGTTACATTGAGAGGCATTCTTATGCATTCCCACCCAGAGACTGGAGAGTGTGTGGGCTAATAGGATGGGCCTTGGAGGCTGTCATATATCAAGGAGCCTTCCTGTCCAGTTATCACACTCATCATGGATACTCTCAAAGCTCCACATCAGGGTGTCCAGGGAACAGCTACTATAAAAGGGCTTCAGAGAAGGGTTTAGAAGAGCTATCTCACCAGCCATCGTACCATCACAGTACTCAGAATCTAGGTGACTGTCTTCAGAGCACACCTACCCTCACCAACTCCCTAAACAGACCCCCTTTTGCACCTTGAATTAAAAGTTGACCTGATCACTTAGTGTCATGGTTTTTACTCCTGGCTTCCCCTTCGAATCACACAGGGAGCTTCTAAAAAAACACCAAAACCTATACTCCACACCCCAGATTCTAATTTTATTAGTTTGGCATGGAACCCTTGCATCAATATTAAAAAGATATATTTTCCCCAGGTGAGAACCACAACCTAAAGCCTGCTTTCTGCTTCATGCTTCCAATTATTTTCCCTGTTTCATTGACACTTGCCTTCAGCCACTTATTCTTGTGGGCTCTTGGAGTCTTCCTCCATTCAAACTGGAGACGACTACTGCACACTGGAGACAGGGGTCACAGAGTTTGTGTTCTGACTAGATATCCTAGACGGATCATGATTACCTTCAAGGCAACAAAGTAAAGCAAGGGAAACCAACCATTGTAGAAGAAAGTAGAGGACAGGAGCCCAGGTGGTTCTCCAGGTGTCATCACTGAGTCAAAGGGAGAAGGACTTGCAGACCAACAATGTGGTTTGGAGACTTCTGGAAGTTTCTTTTCCTGTTTGTGGCTCCTGTGTGTGTTAGTCCTGTTGTGGTGCCTTGGATGTTTCCCTGCCTGATCCACAGTGAAGCCCTTGAAGCAGGACGGTCAGGGTGCCGGCCATCTGGGATCCAGAAAGGGAGGAGCAGGGGTGGCAGCCGCCCTCTTCAGCCATGCTTGGGGGGTGATAGAAACAGAACTCAAAGGGCAGAGTAGGAGGTGGCAGCTATGGAGAGGGGAGGAGGCAGGGTCCTAGGTCTTACACCAAAGGTAGAAAGACAGAGCGTGGGGAAGCAGCTGGGCCTGCAAGGGGCCAGGGCTGCTGAGTAGAAGAAAGGCTCCAAGGGAGTCCAGGCCAGGTCCTGATGGCCAAGAAACAGTGAAGGACCCCAAAAGGCCCCTGTCCTGTGAATACCAAGAGGGCCTAAACGCCACTGAAGTTCCCATTGGCACAGTTTCACCCAGTGTTGTAGCTTTGTGAGAAGAGAGCAGTGCTGGAGTCTCGCCTGCAGCCGCTCTGCCCATGAGGTTATGACAGTGGGGGGATCCCGCAGCCAGGAGCCAGCCTCTCTGGGACACCACTTCCTGACCTTCCAGCTGTGGTTCTTAAGACGCGTGTGTCACAAAACCCAGTGCGGACCTGATGACAGCTACGAGAAAATGCACCAGAATTGCTTTTACATACGATTCAAGGGGTTTTATTTTCACAGAACCTCCCACCCTTCCCCTGAACCCCCAATTTAAGAGCCATGTTCTTTATTCTCCAAACTTGCCTGTTCACACGTGCACATTTCGGGTTGTGTGTCATATGCCCCAGTGACCGCTAGATGCCGACAGAGACGGGCAGAACGCCTCACCTTCTCGTCTAAGGCTGAGAGTAACCTTTTCTCAGGTCAGGTTTGTCTTTCATCCAGTGGGTGAAATTAGGGCTCAAGACAAATCAGCGCTCTCATATCTTCCCTTCACCAGTCACACACATTCTTGAGTGAATGAAGTCTGAAAAACACTTCCTACTTACCCTTCGGGCATTCCCCTTTTGCAATCTTCTCCCCTCCTTGATCATACAGTATTAAAAGAATATTTCCTCCAGTAGAATTGCATAGGATAGGTGCTGCGAATGTAGTTAGCTGTCTGGCTGCCCCTATGCTCCCTATACTTGCTGCCCCCCTTTCTCACATGGTAGGGGGCAGGGTTCGGGGGGGGGCGGGACAGATTCTCTCTTGACCTCAGCACAACCCAACCAACAACTAGGAGTACTGTAGGCTTGGCTAAGGACATGGATCACATCTTAGTAGTGATGTGACTTTGAGCTTGTTACTTAACCCCTCTGTGCCTATGTTTCTTAGTGTATAGAACGAGGAATGTAACAGTATCTATCTCATAGAGTTATCATGGGATTGAAATGAATCAATATTTCTAAAACACTTATGACCATACTTGGCACATATTAAGTGCTCAATATGTATGAGCTATTCTAATTTGTCATCTTGGACTTCATAGTAAGGCCTCAGTAATTACCGATTTCTTTGACATTTCCCATTCAGAGCTTCTAGATTTTTTGACTATGCACTTTGTCCCTGGGTTCATTGACTATGTCTAACATTTGCTCAACACATTTTGGTC
Organism: Hipposideros armiger; assembly: GCF_001890085.2. Lineage (NCBI taxonomy): Eukaryota > Metazoa > Chordata > Mammalia > Chiroptera > Hipposideridae > Hipposideros > Hipposideros armiger. The sequence continues at coordinate 2,453,271 of NW_017731560.1, forward strand.
CCAGTTATCTGCACTGTCTTGGTGTCAGTGTTGTTGTTGCTATGCTCCAGGTTGAGACAGACCCGACAGTATATTACCGGACTCTCAGTATTCTGTGAGCAAAAGTAGAACTCCTTCCACCTACAGATGAAAAAGTGTCTCCTCTCGTATAAATATTTGACACAGGGAGCAGAGCTGCAGGGCCCATGCTTAAAATGCTTCTCTTGGGATACTAGTTAAGCTTCCAACAGGATATCCTGTACCCACTTAAGTGCGCACAGTTCTGTTTAACCAAGAACTTATACAGTGAGTATAACGTCATTCAACTACTTTTCTACCCCCAAATTCCGTATTATCTTAAATGCTCTGGATGTTAACTATGTTGTGTTGTTCGTGGTCCTAGTTGAACCACAGCTAGTAGAAGTGGAAATGAAAGCCATATTGGCAGAGCCTCAGTGCAGAATTAGTCACCTTCCTCCAAAAACCAGCCTGCAGGCTTATTGGAGAACTCACTAAACCAGAAGTTGTCAACTGTATTGTATAATCATATACATGTGTCCATACAATAACTCTTTTGTTAATAAATTAAGTACAAATTTAAAAAATAGAACCAGGTGTTCCTAATGAATGTATCTCAAGAACAATTTTAGTGAGTAGAAGAACAAGTCCCAGCACCAAGAAGTTGCTTGCAAAGATAAGACTGACCAAATATTGGATAATCAGGTTGGGCCCTTTCATTAGCATATCCCAATTGTGAGGCCACCCTCCCAAAATCCATGGCACACTTCCAGATTTTTTTTACAATAGGCTAGGTCATTCATACCAACCCTCCCTTTGAAAACAACTTATACAAACCTGGATAAAATTTAAATAATACCTTTTTTAAACAATTGAAAAACTGAAAAGGATGTAAGGTGTTACTTTCCCCAAATAAAAGGAAAATGAAGACCTAGAGAGATAAATGAGGACTGAAGGCCACTTTTGCTATGTGAATATTTTCCAACTCAGAAAATAGTTTTTATAACCTCTTAACCTCTTAGGACAAGAAGAATACAAACCAGAAGTCAAGATATATACTAAGTGGGAGCCTTACATAAGAGCCTTCTTTCAATAAGCTGGCACCCCAAAAGGCTACACCGCCAGGATATAAGATGTGGCTCAGCCCTCACACAAAAATTCATTTTAGGTTCTACTTGCCTGATATAAAGGGAATCCTAAGCTTTAAAATTTAGGGTTATCCTCAACTGAGAGTACCTTCAATAATCCCCAAATACTCCATTTTTCAGAGGCAAATGGAAATCCCCTGTGGAGGAATGTGGCTCCATCCTAACCTAAAATTATTGCTACAGATCATTGTTAAGGTATGATGGCCAAAATAACCAGGCACATAAACAAACAAGGCACCATAGGCAAGGACAGTCAGAAAAACGGATGCAAAAGAGGTATACAAAATTTCAGTTAATGGAATTATTAGACACAGGCCATAAAACAACTATTCTTACAATGTTTAAAGACATAAAGAAGGAAATCTCACTTCTGGTCAGTGTAGAACAACAAAGATCAATTTAGTCTCATGCATGAAAACCCACAAACTACAAATAAATGAAACAATGGTTATCAAGACACTGGACATCAGGTTACAAGGGATAGTGACCCCTAAAGATGGACAACAAACAATGTATTCCTCACAATTGTCCCAGCTTACTGCCTTGAAATAGTTTCCAGATCTCATCAGCAGAGCCTGGTGGACTCCCTGAGTTGAGAAGATGGCAAAGAATGTTGGGAAGACTTAAGCGGCTAAAGTTTGCTAGCAGAGTACCAGAGAGGGGATTTCATGGAGAGAAAACTTAGTCCTGCAGGGATATGTATGTGGTGTGTGAAACTACCCGAGACTGGGGAAAGAGCTATCAAAAAGGACTAGAGGTAACAGAACCCAGCACTCATACAGGGCCAAGGATAGAACCTATTCTTACCTGCCAGACTTGGAAATATCAAAATTCAGGAGCACTTAGTAGAGTACTCAGAAAGTTCTTGCTTCAGTTGTGGGGAATAATTACCCCTGAACTAAACATGGCTCTGGTGCTACCTAACAAATTCAAAGAATCAAACTATTTCCAAGTAACTAAACTGTATTCTAGTTAAAAGGTAAAAAATATTTCTAGAAATACAAAAATATCCAGTATTCAACAAGTAAAAGTCACAATGTCTGGCATCAACAAAACATTACAGCATACAAAGAATCAGGTCAATACAACCCATAGTGAGGGAGAAACCAATTGAAATTTACCTGAATCTGACAGAGATACTAATCTTGGCAGAAAAGGAAATTAAAACAACTATTATAACTGTATGCCTGAGGTCAAAAGGGTAAAAAGACATGGAAGATATACTCGTAAAAAGAGCCCAAATCAAAATTACATAGATGAAAACTACAATATTTAAAATGAAGACTATACTACATAAGATCAATATCACATTAGCCATGGCAAACTATTAGTGAGCTTGAAGATATAGTAATTGGATCTATCTATCTATCTATCAATCTATCTATCTATCTATCTAATCTATCATCTTCTATCAAACTATGAGTTCGTACTAACACCTCCAATTTCAATCTAACAAAATATGGTTCTATTTAGTGTTGCTCTTTTCATCTTTACAACTACCTTCTCTGACAATGAGAAACCTGGCCTCTGTTATTCACAATGTATTTATTTTTTTGCTTAATGTTAGAATTCACAGAAAATAGTTTCAGAATTGATAATGTTTAAGTGTAAAAAACTTACCTGGGATACTTACACAACATTCATTTTTGAAGTAACTATAGATAGATAGATAGATAGATAGATAGATAGATAATAGATCTATAGATAGATAGGTGTAGAGAATGGTAGGATGACAGACATAGGAAGAGATATATGTGCATGTTTATTATATGTATATACATTTATATATACACTTACATATACATGTATTGATGTACATACATATATACATATACATATTTCCTAGCTCTGTCCTTGGAAAGAGCCTAGAAATGTGACACCACTCTAGCAATCAGAATACTTAGTGTTCAAACCATATTTTGAAATACCATTCTCTACTGCAAGGAATCAATGTTCCTTGGAGAGTTGTCTGATCTCAGGGCTGGGACTGGGGAAGAACATAACAACATTTGAATACAATAATCTTGAGAAGAAAATAAAGTGGTCAAAAAGTGATGGGTGCATCTCAAAAGGACAGAGAAGGCAGCTTAAAGAGAGTACCAATGGCCAAATCAGGGACAATCTGAGCATCAATATAAATATTGGCAATAATCCATTGAAAAAAATAAAAATTCATTACACTAAAACAAACAAACAACAAATAAATACATAAATATGGCAGAAGGATAAGCTCTTCCTTAGAAGTGTTGAAGAAATAACGGAATTAGAAGAATCACAAGTTGCTGGAGGTATCACACTCCCTGACTTCAGCTTATACTACAGGGCAATGATAATTGAAACAGTGTGGTATTGGCAGAAAAACAGAGACACAGACGAGTGGAATAGAACTGAAAACCCAGAAATAAACCCACATAAATATGGACAGATAATTTTTGACAAAGAAGCCAAAATCATACAATAGAAAAAAGATAGCCTCTTCAATAAATTGTGCTGGGAGAATTGGAAAGCCACATGCAAAAGAATGAAACTAGACTGCTACCTGTCACTGTGTACCAAAATTAATTCAAAATGGATCAAAGACCTAAACATAAGACCAGAAACAATAAACTGCATAGAAGAAAACATAGGTACTAAATTTATGGACCTTGGGTTCAAAGAGGATTTTATGAATTTGACTTCAAAGGCAAGGGAAGTAAAAGCTAAAATAAATGAATGGAACTATGTCAAACTAAAAAGCTTCTACACAGCAAAAGAAAACATTGACAAAATAAAGAAGAAACCAACCATATGGGAGAAGACTTTTTCAACCAACGCCTCCGATAAGGGGCTAATATCCAAAATATATAAGGAAACCATACAATTCAACAACAAAAAAACAAACAATCCAATTAAGAAATGGACAGAGGACCTGAATATACATTTCTACAAAAAGGACATACAGATGGCCAATAGACATATGAAAAAATGCTCAACATCACTAATCATCAGAGAAATGCAAATCAAAACCACAGTGAGCTATCACCTCACACCAGTCAGAATGGTTATCATCAACAAGACAAATAATAACAAGTGTTGGAGAGGCTGTGGTGAGAAAGGAACCCTCATACACTGTTGGTGGGAATGCAGATTGGTGCAGCCACTATGGAAGGCAGTATGGAGTTTCCTTAAATAATTAAGAATAGAATTACCATATAACCCAGCAATCCCTCTCTTGGGTAGCTACCCAAAAAGTCTGAAAACATTTATCCATAAAGATAAATGTGCTCCGGGCAAGCCGAGTGGTACGTTGGTTAAGAGCTGGCTTGAGATGCCAGCTCTGAGCAGCAGGGCCCTGGTTCGGATCCCACATGAGGGCCAGTGACACTGCCCTCTATAGCTAAGATGGTGAACAACAGCTTGGCCTGGAGCTGGGCTGCCGTGAGTCACCGGTGTCGGCGTAGCCTGCAGCCCCTGCTGCAGTGGGCTGCCATAAGCTACCATGAGTGGCCAGCAGCCAGCGTGAGCAGCCAGCAGCCAGTGTGAGCTGCCATGAGCCACTGTGAGTGGCCGTCCAGAGGCCGATGACTGATCTGTCTCACGCGGGAAGAGCACAATGATAATACCAACATGGGCCAGTGAAGCGACGTCCTCCACAACTAGACTGAAGAACAAAACGACAGCAACTTGTCTGTTTCCCCTTCCCCTGATTCCCCAGCGCTGTTCCCCTCCCCCAATTCCCTAATAAAATCTTAAAAAAAAAGATATATGTGCTCTGATGTTCATTGCAGCTTTATTTATGGTGGCCAAGACATGGAAACAACCAAAGTAGCCTTCGATAGATGATTGGATAAAGAAGGGGTGGTACATATACACAATGAAATACTATTCTGCCATAAGAAAAGATTAACTAGTGCCATTTGCAACAACATGGATGGATCTTGAGATTATTGTGCTAAGCAAAATAAGTCAGACAGAAGAAGTCAAGAACCATATGACTTCACTGATATGTGGGATACAAAACTGAAAGAGACAAAGGAACAGACAAACAAATGAAGAAACAAAAAGTCAGAGACAGATAATAGTTCAGTGGTTACAGAGGGTAAGGGGGGAAGGGGTGGTAGACGAGGGTTAAAGGGATCAAATATATGGTGAAGGAAGGAGAATGACTGGGTGGTGAACATACAACATGATATATAGATGATGTATTACAGAATTGTACACTTGAAACTTATGTTACTTTACTAACAATTGTTACCCCAATAAACTTTAATTTAAAGAAAGAAAGGAAAATCACCAGTTGGTAGCCATCATCATAATAATTGATTCAAGCAGGAATCAACAATGGATGCTAAAACTAGGGCTTATGTTTGATGTATAACTGATCAATTTCATAGTATCAAAGTATCTCTCAGAATATATTTATTATTTACAAAAGGGAATGTTATAACTTCACAGTGGAGAAGCCTGGCAGACACCACCTTAATAAAACGACCACAAAGTTAGAGCCAGTAATGGGACAAATTGACTTTTTTGTTTGTTTGTTTTGGCTCTATTGGATGAGCTAAGAACACGTAGATTCGGTGATATTTCTGCCAAATATGCATAAGCAGAATTTAATCATTAGTAAACATCAGACAAACCCAAACTGAGGGAAATTCTACAAAATAACTGCCATGTACTCCCTCCAAATTTCAAGGTTATGAAAGACAAAGAAAAACTGATGAATTGTTCCCTATTAAAGGAGACTAGGTAAAGAGACATGAAGTGGAATACAACTTGTGATCCAAAGTTTTATTTTCCTATAAAGGACATTATTGAAATAATTGGTAAAATTTAAATAAGACCTATAGATAAGCTAATAGTGCTGTGTTAATATTAATTTCTTGGTTTTTGTAATTGTGCTATGGTTTTTAAAGAGAATTAATGACCTCACTTTTAAAAAATATAAACTGAAATACTGTGTCTGCGACTCACTTTCAGTGGTTTGAAAAAAATATCACATACACATATAGATACAAAAATACAGAGAGAGGTAGAATGATGAAGCAAATGTAATAAAATAACCTTCGTGTAATCTTGGTGATAAGTTTGAGGAAATTCTTTGTAATATACTTTCAACATTTTTGTAGGTCTGAAATTAGGTTTAAAACGTTTTATAAAATCCATCACACTTTATAAAATGGGGTTGTTATGTTAAAACTATTAATTTTTTGAAAAACAAGATATTTGCACAGACCCAAAGTGTCTCCCCATGAAACATATGCCATCTATAAAGGGGAAAATAGTAACTTCACAGTGCAGAAAACTGAGATACCTCACTATAAGCAAGTGTTCAATGTTAACATCATTAATATTGGAACAAAACAATACCATGTACCTCCTGGTATTATGCAATAAGAAGGAAACAAAATAACTTCTGTGGCACTACTGATCTCCCCGCCCCCCAATAGGATAAGATAACCTGAATGTAATCATGAAGCAATAGGAAATCAACCCCAGAAGAGAGAACATTCTCAAAAGTAAGTGATCCATATTCTTCAAAAATGTAAGTCATGAAAGAAATAGACTGGGGAACTGTTTCTTTTTTTTTTTTTTTGAAAGATTTTTATTGGTGAATTGGGGGGATGGGAACAGTGCTGGGGAATTGGGAGAAGGGGTACAGACAAATTGCTGTTGTTTTGTTCTTCAGTCTAGTTGTGGAGGACGTTGCTTCACTGGCCCAAGTTGGCACCATCATTGCACTCTTCCCGGGCGAGGCAGATCAGTCGCCGGCTTCTGGACGGCCGCTCAGTGCGGCTGCTGGCCGCTCACGCTGGCTGCTGGCTACACACGGTAGCCCATGGCAACCCACTGCCACAGGGACTGCAGCCCACGCCGTCGCCGTCGCCGGCGACTCACAGCAGCCCAGCTCCAGGTTGAGCCGTTGTTCAGCATCTTAGCTGTAGAGGGCAGTGTCACTGGCCCTCATATGTGGGATCCGAACCGGGGCCCTCTGGCATCCCAAGCGAGTTCTTAACCATCGCGCCACTTGGCCGGCCCCTGGGGAACTGTTTCAAATAAAAGAAGGATAAAGAGACATGACAACAAAATGCAATGCATGATCCTGGACAATATATTGGAAAGTCTGCATGAAGGATATATGATAAATTTTGTACTACTTTTGTAAAATTTTTGAGTAATTTTTTACTATCTTCCCACCTTATTTTTTATTAGTTTCAGGTGCACAGAGCAACATAGTGATTAGACATTTATATACCTCACAAAATAATAACCCTAATAAATCTATTACCCATCTGACATTGTACATGGTTATTAGAATATTATTGACTGTGTTCCCTATGCTGTACTATATATCCCCATAACTATTTTTTTAATTACAGTTGACATTCAATATTATTTTATATTAGTTTCAGGTGTACAGCATAGTGGTTAGACATTTATGTAGTTTATGTAGTGATCCCCTTGATAAGTCTAGTACCCATGTGACACTATACATAGTTTTTACAATATTGTTGACTATATTCCCCATACTGCTTTTTACATCCCTGTGACTCTTTTATGAACTACCAATTTTTATTTCTTAATCCCTTCACATTTCTCACCAAGACCCCTCCCATCTAGTAACCATTAGTTTGTTCTCTGTATCTATGAGTCTGTTTCTGTTTCATTTGTTCGTTTATTTTGTTCTTTAGATTCTACATATAAGTGAGATCATATGATATTTATCTTTTTCAGTCTGACTTATTTCACTTAGTATAACACTCTGTAGGTCCATTCATGTTGTCACAAATGGTAAGATTTTATTCTTTTTTATTGCTGAGTAATATTCTCTTGTATATATATACACACACAATGAAGCTTTCTTAATCTGATACATTTATTGGAGAGAGATTCTTATATAAATTTATTTAATTTTCTTTTGCAATTAGCTTACTAGACTTTCTGTCTCTACTGGAGTCAGTTTAGCAAGTTGAATTATAATAAAAGTTATCCAAATTTTATTTACATAGAATTGTACAAAATAGTTTCTCTTTTGTGGCTTAAAAATACATATTCATTTCTCATGACTTTGTGTACTGATTGGGTGATCCTTTTGGTTTGGGTTACCTCAGATGATCTCTGAGGTCAGTTGGCTTAATGATCTTGGAAGCTCTCACTCACATACCTAGTGATTGGCAGGCTCTTGACTGAAGCATCTTAGTTCTTCACATGGCCTCTTCAGTAAATTATCTCAGGCTCATTCACATAAAGATGGTCTCAGGGTTCCAAACTCAGCAAACAAGCACTTTGAATATATCACATTTGTTAAAGCACCACTAACCAAAGAAAGTCACATGGTGAAGCCTCAATTCAAGGAGTGGAGTAGTAGGCTTCACCTCTTGATAGGGAGAGTGGCAAAGTCACATTGCCAAAAGACATGCCTTTAGGAACAGAATGATTTACGGTCATCTTCCACTCTATTACAATTTTCTGGCTGAATATTGAGAGCCTTCTCTAAAGTAGATATATTTTGGTGGGCATTTAAATAAGACAGGTATCTTATACTCTGTGCCCACTCTAACAGTTCCATTTATATATCTCTTCTCCACACTTCTTAGGTACCAGTATTATAATATTGCTCTTTCCAAGCCCCTAATGAGTTGGTCAAGTTATTATCTACTATCAATGAAACAGATCTATATTTGAGGTCATTTCTTCTTCAAGTGACCACTTAGAGTTCAGACCAGTAGTGCTATTTCACTATTGTGTTTCTGGGCTAACCCTGAGTGAGGCAGCAATGCACCATCCATCCACTTCCAGCTGGTTACAGCAAACCATGCAGATCTATATGTAAACCAGTTCTATTCTTTTCTTTCCCTATTAACTGGTCATAGAAAACTCTATGATGGCGGAGGGAAAAGCAGTGAAGCATGTACAGTGGAAGTCTGAGCCATCTGTTCATGCAGTTTACCAATGCTTTCCATATTTATTCAGCTCTGTTCTTATATACTGTTTTCATTTTACAATGGAATACTGATATATATATATATATATATATATATATATATATATCTATCTCCAATTTTATGATTTGATGAATTAACAACAAAAACTTTATGATGGGACATTCAGGTTAAATAGTTATTTGTTATTACATAATCCAATGTTCAGCCTCTACTAGGGCACAGTAGCAAGTCAGGAGTTGCCTGTCTAATAGAGAGTAGCTGACAAAGAAAGGCATGCCTTACTCAAAAACCCTAGGGGTCTGTGCAATAATTCTCCAAATGGGGCTTTCCAGAGGCTACACATAGCATTTCTGTCTGCTATAGACACTTTCGCAATTCTAATATGCCTGGGTCTACTGAATCATAACAACCAAGGAGTAGGGCAGTTTTCATCACAGCCTTGTGCTGCTACAAAAGCTTCTTTTCCTTCTGGCCTCACTCAAAAAATGGTAGTATTATAAATTTCCTGGTAAATGGGTTAAGATAGTAAACCTGAGTGTGGTATATACTCTCTACAAAATCCAAAGAAGCCTATGAAGTGTGCTGTTTTCTTGGCCCTGAGTGTTGCAAAGGTACAACAACTTATTTCAGGTCACTGGACCCCTCCCTAATAACTTCACTAATGAGGCAGGCCCCTAAGTTTGATGGGATTTATCTCTCATGCTCTGGCAAGCATGTGTCTTACTAAGGTATTCTATTTCCTGTTCATCAGCTCCAATTAGTATGATGTCATCACTATAAGAGCCCTGCGCAATGATCTGTTTGATATCGAAATGATGCGGAGCCCTGTAGACTATCTTGCAATAAATAGCAGGAAAGTTGACATAGTAAGAAAGTGAAGGAAGTAAAGCAGTCTTTCCTGTTCTAGCAAAAGTAGACTTCTTTTATCAGTTAATGGGGATGAGGGGATGGCAAATTCATTTGATAGGTCAATATCTACACACTCATGAAGGTGTCACTGATTTTTCAGACCCAGATAAAAGGGGTTAAGCAAAGCTCACATTAGAAGAGACATTCTTGCTGGGTTTCCAGGGTGGGATAGGCATTCCACTTGTTGAGAACCATAGACATTTTGCAGACAACACATCAATGTTGTCAACGCACAGAGCTGGAAATAAATAAGGTATTTTGGGGAACAGTAATAAGTTTGTATGGCTAGATCAGCAAGAGTTAGGTCATGCACCAGAGGACCTGAATAGACATTTCTCCAAAGAGCACATACAGATGGCCAATAGACATATGAAAAGATGCTCAACATGACTAATCATCAGAGAAATGCAAATCAAAACCACAATGAGATATCACCTCACACCAGTTACAATGGCTATCATCAACAAGACAAATAATAACAAGTGTTGGAGGGGCTGTGGAGAAAAAGGAACCCTCATACACTGTTGGTGGGAATGCAGATTGGTGCAGCCGCTATGGAAGGCAGTGTGGAGATTCCTCAAAAAATTAAGAATAGAATTACCATATGACCCAGCAATCTCTCTTCTGAAAACATTTATCTGTAAAGATATACGAGTATAGATGATGTATTACATAATTGTACACTTGAAACCTATGTAATTTTACTAACCATTGTCACCCCAATAAATTTTAATTAAAAAAAAAGAGTTTTGGTCACACACATAGGCTGGGCCCAGATCTTGGAGGGCCTTAAGAAGACCTGAAGAGTCAGTTCCTCCTTCAACCAGGGTCCACATGCATAAATTTACATATGCCTCCTTTGTGTACCCCTTACACTTTCTACATGGCTTTACAATACTGCACTTCCCATGTGGATAAAGCTCTTGGAAAGCAGGGAAGGGTGGCATCCGTATGGGCCAACACTAGGGTATACCCATGTTGCTGTGTGAACTTCCCTAGACATTCACATTGATATAGGGCTTTGAAAGGTCTGCAGAACAGCTTGCAGCAAAAATAAGCACTTCTACTCTCCTACTCCTCTCAAACTAACTCAAAGTCTGTCTCTGGGCCCAAAGTCACAACAGTCCTTTTGCTTCCTCCTGAGGCCTTAGATCACAAGAGCTTTGCTTCTGGACTTGCTGGGGTGAGGTTAGAGGACCAAGGCTTCCTTCTAAACCAATGAGTTTGCCTCCTGAGGGATGAGAAAGGATCTGGGCAGCTGGACCCCTCATAACAGCTGATCCTTTCCAAACAACAAAAGATACTCTTCAATTTGTTTGGCCTGAATTGTCTCATATGGCTGGAAGTTTATCTTGGTCACTAAATTCAAGATTTCCAAGCAAATATTTGTAATTTCTTGTCTTCATATTTTTTTTCTTTTTAGGAAATATGGAATCCTTGTCTGGTTACACTTCCATTTCCACTACAGCCTAGAACCAAGTGGAACAAATGCAGAGAAGTCCTGTTTTCTGCACAGTTAAGAAATGGGGAGTTTGATATGTTTTTACAGTGATAGTGACATTAAATAGCTCATACTATTTTGCCAAATGAAGGATAACAGAGACATAAAAACTACCCTTAAAAAGATTCTTTTAGAAGAAAAGTATGAACAGAATCATTGCTGAAGTACTGTTTGAACAGATGGTGTGATTAACAGCTAACATGTAAGCCATCTTGGGAGCTTATGGAAAAGTAAACAAGTGGAGGTGAAAAGAAATCATTTTATTCTCCCAAAAGCTTCTTTCATTCATTTTACTAGGAAAATTGGAAAGTCTGTGTTTTGAAAGCTACAATTCCTTGGGGGATGTTAGGAGTGAGCAGGAAGGAATGTCTCTTCAAAGCAAGACCACATGCATGCAGGGCTGAGCACCAAATTTACCTCCTGAGGGATGAGGTGGGTCTGAGCAGTCGAGACCCTCAGCATAACAGACCCTCCTAAGCACTAAGGACATTCTTCATTTCTGCTTGTCCTGAAAGGCCTTATGTGCCTGGGGAAGAGAAAGGAATTAAGAGTTGGGAGCTGATTATGTAAGAGGCACACTGCTAGCACATTAGGTGCACTCTTTTCTCTAAGGCTAGCTCACAATGGCCCTGGGAGATATATATTATAAGGCCAATTTTCCCAATGGGTACATTGAGGTGAGAAAGGGGGAACATGATCTTCCAAAGCCACAAAGCTACTTCTTTGTATAGCTGTCATTGAAACCCTGGTTGGTTGAGTTTCAGAGCTCTTAGCAGAGGCCACTGATTACAGAAGGAAGAGCACTGGCCAGGATGTCTGAAGACATGGGTATGAAAGTCTCCTCTGCTAGCTAGGGCCTTGTGGACAGCAGCTGTTCCCTCCTGTGCCACAGTTGCTCCAACTTTACAATGTGGGCTCTGTGCCAGATGACCTTTATGTGAGTATAAAAAGGGTATCAGAATAACAAGTTGGCTTCCCTGACCCCATTTCTGACTTTCCTCAGCTGACATAAGGAAAAAATGTTTGCACAGTGGTACAGTTTTAGCCACTGTGCCATCATCACTTGCACAAATCTCCAAGGGATTGACTGACCCTTAGCAGACTCTTTCCCTATTGCCTTTACCACAGCACATTCCATTAGTGATGGTCCACCACAGATTGTCCTAGTGTTCTTTCATTTGTCTAACATTTATTGAGTATGTTGCAATGCTCCAGGTACTGTGCTAGATACTATGGAAACAACAGTGAGCAAGAAGGACACAGTGTCTCTCCTCCCAATATTAGACCCAGAGGTGGAGACACATGAGTGAACAGATAATTAAAATACAGACGGCCGGCCGAGTGGCATGATGGTTAAGAACTGGCTTGGGATGCCAGAGGGCCCCGGTTCGGATCCCACATATGAAGGCCAGTGACACTGCCCTCCACAGCTAATGCTGAACAACAGCTCAACCTGGAGCTGGGCTGCTGTGAGTCGCCGGCGACGGCATAGGCTGCAGCCCCTGTGGCAGTGGGTTGCCATAGGCTACCGTGTGTAGCCAGCAGCCAGCGTGAGCGGCCAGCAGCCGCAGTGAGCGGCCGTCCAGA
>NW_017731560.1:2467226-2478437 GCF_001890085.2 Hipposideros armiger
TTTCCTGGCTGGAATGATCCATTGGAACATTGCTCCAGGTCAGCAGAAGAAATTCCTGAAACAACTCAGATGCCTGTCTGCTTGGACACATACCACTTTGCATCTCACCTTATAGCCACCTCTATCCAAGTGCCACCCTCCTGCTCCTCCCCAACCATGTGTTCCTGCAAGCAACAACCGTGTTTTGGTTTTCCTGAGATGCTATATGCCTACAGCATATGCCTTGTATATAGGAGGTGGTAGGGTAGTTCAGGATTTGGCCAACATCCAAACTCCAATATTATTTTCTTGTGCTATCAATAGTGCTTTATTGTTGCCTAAAGAATGCCATAAATCATCCTCAAAGGCAACCATCTTCATTCTTTGCCACATGACATCAATATTGTTTCATTATTTTACCAGGTGGTAAAAATGTACAATCTGAACTTCTTAGTTCAGAGGAGTTTTCTTTTTTCAACATCACTTTTATTCATCTTTAGTAATTTTCATGAGAGCTAACTTCTGGCCTTATGGACCATATGCTCATCCTGGGGGAGAAAGGAATGGTATAACTGGCTCTTCAATTCAGCATACTAGACACTTCTTTAGGCTATATAATCCAATAAAGGGCCAAAAGTGTAAATAAAGGATTGTAATAATTCTTTCTAAATTTATGAATAATTTATTTTTACAATTGTTATATTTGGTTTTCAGATCATAAAAGAAAAGGTTGGAAGAAATAATCCTGAAAGGAAGCCAGGGTAGAAAACAGATTAAAGGGATCATAACCTATAGTGTTCAAACTCAGTAACGGAAGAACCTAACAGAGGAGAACGTAGGGTAGTGGATGGAAACTGTATTCCTGGACAAAAACATACGTGGATGACACTATTTCCATAAAGGTGATCCTGAATCATCGAATATTGGTGATGACAGTCTATGGCCACAAAACCTGGTCTGCCATGTGTTTGTTGTTGTTGTTTTAATATAATTCTTTTTTGGAGCAGGTTAAGGTTGCAGAAAAATTGAGCAGAAAATAGTTTCCATATTCCCCTTCTCCCTGGCCCATGGTTTTCCCTATTGTTAACATCTTGCATTTTTGTGGTACATTTGTTAAAAATGATTAACAACTATTGATATATTACTATTAACTGAAGATCGTAGTTCTCATTAGGTTTTATTCTTTGCACTATACAGTTTTACAGGTTTTGACAAATATATGTCATGTATCGACCATTTGAGTATTATATAAAATAGTTTCACTGTCTACCAGCAATGAATGAGAGTTTCTGCTGCTTCCACCCTCCCAGTATATGGTGTTGTCAGTGTTTTAGATTTTAGCCATTCTAATAGGTATGCATATAGTTGTTTTAATTTACAATTCCCTAAAGATATATAATGTTGAACATCTGTATTTCTTCTTTGGTTAAGTGTCTTTTAAATTGGATTGCTTATTTGTTTATCATTGAGTCTTAAGAGTTCTTTATGCATTTTGGATACACATTTTTAATCAAATGTGTGTTTTGCAAAGATTTTCTCCCAGTCTGTGCATTATCATTTCATTCTCTGAACAGTGTCTTTCACAGAGCACAAGTTTTCCTTTTAATGAAGTGCAATTTATCAAATTTTCTTTCATGGATCATGCTTTAATTGGTCTATCCAAAAGGTCATCATCAAACCACAGGTGTCATAGACTTTCTCCTATGTTATCGTCTAGAAATTGTACACATTACATTATTAAATTGAGGTTTCTGGTTCATTTAAAATTATTTTTTATAAAAGATGAAAGGTCTACATGTAGACTGTGTTTCTTACATGTGGCTATCTAATTGTTTGAGCACAATTTGTTAAAAAGACTATTCATTCTCCATTGGATTGCCTTTGCCCCTTTGTCAAAGATAAGTTGACCATATTTGTTTGTGTCTATTTCTGAGCCCTCCATTCTGTTTCATTGATCTATTTTTCTATACTTTCACCAACAGCACCCTGGTTTGATCACTGTAGTTTTACAGTCGGTCTTGAAGTCAAGTCAGATCAGTCCTTTAGCTTGGTTCTTTTCCAGTATTATTTTGGCTATTCTGGGTCTTCTGACACTCTAAACAAATTTTAAAACCACTTTGGCAATATCTACAAAATAACTTGGTTGGGTTTTGGTTTGGATTATGTAGAATTTATAAATTAAGTTGAGAAGAATTGTTATATCAATTAATGCAAAAAAAGGCATGTGACAGAATTCAACATGCATTCATAATAAAAACCTTCAACAAATTGGGTATAGAACGAATGTACCGTCAACATAATAAAGGCCATGACAAGCCCGCAGCTTACATAATACTCAATGGTGAAAGTTTGAAAAATTTTCCTCTAAGATCAGGAACAAGACAAGAGTACACACTGTCACCTTTCCTATTGGACATTGTGCTGGAAGTCCTAGCTAGGGCAATTAGACAAGAAAAAGAAATAAAAAGCATCCAAAACACAAGAAAAAAATTAAAATTCTCTCTGTTTTTAGATGATATGATCTTTATAAAAAATTGACTTTTTTAAATTACTTATTTTTTTTCAGTTACCCTTGACATTAAGTATGATTTTATATTAGTTACAGGTATACAGCATAATGGTGAGACATCTATATAATTAATGCAATGATCCCTCCGATTAGTCTAGTACCCAAATGGCACTATACATACTTGTTGGAACATTATAGACTATATTCTCTATGCTGCACTTTACAGTGACTATTTTGTAACTACCAATTTGTACTTCTTAATCCCTTCACCTTTTTCACTCAACTCCCCAACCCCTCTACCCTCTGGCAACCATCAGTTTGTTATCTACATCTACAAATCTCTTTCTGTTTTGTTTATTTTGTTCTTTAGATTGCACATGTAAGTGAGATCATATGGTATTTGTCTTTCTTTGTCTGAGTTATTTCACTTAGCATAATACACTCTAGGAGCATCTATGTTGTCACAAATGGCAAAATTTTATTCTTTTTTATGGTCGAGTAATACTTCATTGTATATATGTACCACCATTTCTTTAGTATATCATCTATTGATGGGCACTTGGGTTGATTTCTTATCTTGGCTATTATAAATATCACTGCAGTGAATGTAAGCATGCATATATCTTTCTGAATTAGTATTTTGGATTTCTTTAGATAAATAACCAGAAGTGGAATTTCTCGGTCATAAGGTACTTATATATTCAATTTTTTGTGGAACCTCCATAAAGTTTCCATAGTGGCTGCACAAATCTGCACTCCCATCAACAGTGCACAAGGGCTCTCTTTTCTCCACATCCTCGCCAACACTTGTTGTTTGTTGATTAATTGATGGTGTCCATTCTGACAGGTGTGAGGTGATATCTCATTGTGGTTTTAATTTGCATTTCTCTGATTATTAGTGATGTTGAGCATCTTTCCATATCTCTGTGGGCCATGTGTATGTCTTCTATGGAGAATTGTCTATTCAAGTCCTCTGCCCATTTTAAATTTTCATTGTTTGTTTTTTTGGTGTTTAGTTGTATAATATATATATGTATATACATATATATGTATGATATTTGGTATATATATATATATATATATATATATATATATATATATATATATATATGTAAATTTTGGATATTAACCCCTTCTCAGATGTACCGTTGGCAAATATCTTCTCTCAATTGGTAGGCTGTCTTTTCATTTTGCTGATGGTTTTCTCAGTTGTGCAAACACTTTTTACTTTGATGTAGTCCCAATTGTTTATTTTTTCTTTTGTTTCCCTTGCCCGAGGAAATGCATATGTAAAAATAACACTAAGAGCAATATCAGAGAGTTTACTGCCTATGAGTTTTTCTAGGAGTTTTATGATTCCATAGGTCTTACATTTAAGTTTTTAATCCATTTTGAGTTTGTTCTTGTATATGGTGAAAGATGGTCCAGATTCATTTTTTTGCATATATCTGTCCAGTATTTCCAGTGCCATTTATTGAATAGAGTGTCTTTACACTATTATATATTCTTGTCTACTTTGTCATGGATTAATTGACCATATAGGCATGAGTTTATTTCTGGGCTCTCTATTCTGTTCTATAGATCTATGTGGTTTCTTTTTTTTTTGCACCAGTACCATGCTGTTTTGTTTTTTTTTAAAGATTTTATTGGGGAATTGGGGGGAGGGGAACAGCGTTGGGGAATTGGAGAAGGGGAACAGACATGTAGACAAATTGCTGTTTTGTTTTTCAGTCTAGTTGTGGAGGACGTCGCTTCACTGGCCCATGTTGGTATGATCATTGTGCTCTTCCTGGGGGAGGCAATCAGTAGCCGGTCATTGGTCAGCCGCTCACAGCAGCTCCTGGTAGCTCACACCGGCTACCAGCCGCTCACACTGGCTGCCAGCTCATGTAACTCACGGCAGCCCACTGCAGCCCTGCTGTGGCCTACGCCGTCACCGGTGACTCACAGCATCCCAGCTCCAGGTCGAGCTGTTGTTCATCATCTTAGCTCTAGAAGACGAGCATCACTGACCCTCAACGTGGGATCCAAACCGCAGGCCTGCTGCTCAGAGCTGGTGCTCCCAAGCAAGCTCTTAAATAGCTGAGCCACTCGGCAGGCCCATTACCATGCTGTTTTGATTACTATAGCTTGGTAGTATAGTTTAATAACAGGTATTGTAATACCTCCAGCTTTGTTCTTTTTTCTCAAGATTCCTGTGGTTATTCAGGGTCTTTTTTTACTTACATGTGAATTTTAAGATTATTTGTTTGAGTTAGGTGAAAAATGCCATTGGTATTTTGATAGGGATTGCATTGAATCTATAGATTGCTTTGGGTAGTATGCACATTTTAACAATGTTTATTATTCCTATTCATGAGCATGGTAGATGCTTCCACTTATTTGTATCTCTTCAGTTGTTTTCTTCAGTGTCTGGTAGTTTGCCGAGTAGAGGTCTTTTTTACCTCTTGGTTAAATTTATTCCTCAGTACTTTATTTTACATCTTTTTGATGCAATTGTAAATGGGATTTTTAAATTTCTCTTTCTGAGAATTCATTACTTGTGTATAAAAAAGAAATTGATCTCTGAATATTATTTTTGTACTCTGCTACTTCACTGAATTCATTGATCAGTTTTAATAGTTGTTTTGGTGGGATATTTTGGGTTCTGTGGCATCTGCAAATAATGACAGTTTTACTTCCTTCTTTCCAATTTGGATGCCCTTTATTTCTTTTACTTGTCTGATTGCTTTGGCTACGACTTCCTATGCTCTGATGAATAAAAGTGATGAAAATGGGCATCTTTGTATTGTTCCTGATCTTAAGGCAAATGCTTTTAACTTTTCACCCTTGACTATGATGTTAGCTGTGAGTTTGTCATATATGGCCTTTATTATGTTGAGGTATATTACCTCCATTTGCACTTTGCTGAAAGTTTTTATCATAAATGGGTGCTATATTTTGTCAAACACTTTTTCTGCACCTATTGATGTGATCATATTATTTTTATCTCTCATTTTGTTTATGTAGTGTATCACGTGAATTGATTTGCAGATATTGACCCAATCTTGCATCCTAGGAATAAATCCCACTTGATCATGTTGTATGATCTTTAATGTATTACTGAATTCAGTTTGATATTTTGTTGAGGATTTTTGCATCAGGGTAATCAGCCTATAATTTTTTTTTGTAATGTCTTTGTCTGGTTTTGGAATCAGCGTAGTGCTGGCATTGCAGAATGAGCTTGGGAGCTTTCTCTCCTCATATTTTGGAATAGTTTGAGAATAATTGATTTCCATTCTTATTTGAATATTTGGTAAAATTCACATGTGATACCATCCAGTTCAGGACTTTTGTTTGTTGGGAGTTTTTTCATTACTGTTTTGATTTCATTATTAGTAATCAGTTGGTTCAGATTTTTGGTTTTGTTTTGATTCAGTCTTGGAAGATTGTATGTTTCCAGGAATGTATCCACTTCTTCCAGATTGCCCAATTTGTTGGCATATAACTGTTCTTAATAATTTCTCATAATAATTTATATTTCTGTGGTGTCAGTTGTCATTTCTCTTTCATTTCTGATTTTATTTATTTGGGTCCTCTCTCTTTTTTCCTTGATGAATCTAGATAAAAGTTTATCGATTTTGTTTATCTTTTCAAACAACCAGCTCTTGGTTTCATTGATCTTTTGTGTTTTTTTTAGATTCTATTTCATTTATTTCTGCTGTGATCTTTATTATTTCCTTTCTTCTATTTACTTTGGGCCTTGGTTGCTGTTCTTCTTCTAGTTTCTGTAAGTGTAAGGTTAGAGTATTTATTTGAGATATTTCTTGTTTCTTGAGTTAGGCCTGTATTGTTATGAATTTCCCTCTTAGGACTGACTGATCTCACTATGCCATACATTTTGGATCATTAGGCTTTCGTTTTCATTTGTCTCAAGGTATTTTTTGATTTTTTACTTAATCTCATAGTTGACACTTCATCATTTAGTACCATGTCACTTAACCTACATATGTTTCTGTGATTTTCAGTTTTTTTCTTGTAATTGATTTCTATAATACTTTCATACCATTGTGGCTAGAGAAGACACTTGATATGAATTCAATCTTCTTAAATTTATTAAGACTTGCTTTGTGGCTTAACATGTGGTCTATCTTGGAAAATGTTTCATGTGCACTTAAAAAGAATGTATATTCTGCTGCTTTGGATTGAAATGCTCTAAAAACATCAGTTAAATCCATGTGGTCTAGTGTGTCCTTTCAGGCTGCTGTTTTCTTGTTGATTTTCTGTCTGGAAGAACTGACCATTGGTGCCAAAGGGGTGTTCAAGTCTCCTATTATGACTGTATTACTGTTGATCTCTCTCTTTACCTTAGTCACTATTTGCTTTATATATTTAAGTGCTCCTATGTTGGGTTCATAAATGATTACAAGGGTTATATCATCTTGGTGGATTGATCCATTTATCATCATGCAATTCCTTCTTTGTCTCTTATTATAGATTTTGTTTTAATGTCTATTTTCTCTGATGTAAGTATTGTTACCAGAGCTTTTTTGTTTGTTTGTATTCACATGAAATATCTTTTCCCATCCCTTTACTTTTAGCCTGTGTCTCTCTTTTGATCTGAAGTGGATTTCTTGTAGAATGCATATGTATCTGTCTTGTTTTCTTATGCAGTTAGATATCTTATGCCTATTGATTGGATCATTTAATCTATTTACATTTAACATGATTATTGATGGATCTATTATTATCATTTTATTATTCATCTTTATGTTCCCCACCCTTCCTCTTCTAAAAGAATTTCCATTAACATTTCTTCTAGTACTGGTTTCATTATGATGAACTCCAGCTTTTTCTTGTCTGGCAAGCTTGTTATTTCTTTTTCAATTTTAAATATAGCCTTTTTGGGTAGAATAGTCTTGGTTGTAGGTCCTTGGTTTTCATCACTTTGAATACTTTGTGCCAATCCGTTCTGGCCTGCCAATATATATATATAAAATTAGCTGGCAATCTTATGGGAGTTACCTTGTAAGTAACTAGATGGTTTTCTCTTGCTGCTTTTAAGATTCTCTCTTTATCTTTAAACTTTGCCATTTTAATCATAGTGTGTCTTGTCTGGGCCCTTTTGGGTTTATCTTGTTTGAGACTCTGTGCTTCCTGGGCTTGTATGTCTATTTTCTTCACCAGGTTAGGAAAGTTTTCAGTCATTATTACTTCAAGTAAGTTCTCAATCCCTTGCTTTCTCTCTTCTCCTTGTGGTACCCCTATGATGCAAATGTTGTTGTGATTGATGTTTTTCCAGAGGTCTCTTAAACTATCCTCATTAAATTTTTTTCCTTTTGCTGTTCCAATTGGGTGTTTTCTGCTACCTTGCATTCCAAATTACTGATGCGATCCTCTGCTTCATCTAATCTGCTGGTGATTCCTTCTAGTGCATTGTTCATTTGAGTTATTATATTCTTCTCTTCTGACTGGTTCTTTTTTATGGTTTCTTTCACTTTTTTATGCTTTCTATCTCTTTGTTGAAGTTCTTTAGCATCCTTCTAACCATTGTTTAGACTCTCTATCTGGTAGAATGCTTCCATCCATTTTGTTTAGTTCTTTTTCTGGATTTTTCTCCTGTTCTTTCATTTTGGATGTATTTCTTTGTTTCCTGATTTTGTCTGCCTCTTTGTGTTTGTTTCTATGTATTAGGTAGATTTCTACATGTCTTGGTCTTGGTTTGGTGGCCTTATATAGTAGGTGCACTGTGGGGTACAGTGGCACAGTACCCCTGGTCATTTGTACTGGGTGCTCCAGGAGTGTCTTGTGTGTGGGTTTTGTGTGCTTTGTTGCTATTCTCGAGACTTGATTGCTATTGGTATGTCAGTGGTTGTGGTTGACCCTCAAGCTGACTGGCTGTGAGGTTTGGCCACATCCACATCTTACAAGCTGCTGCTTGGGGAGCTTATGACACAGAGTGAGATTTTCCTCAGTGTGCTCTGGTGCCTGTTGAGACCACCTTTTGGGTGTGCCACTTGTGGAGCTAATTGGGTGGTGCTCTGCTGTGGTCTGAAGCCGACCTCCAGATATGTTTGTTCTGAGGCTTCTTAGGAGGGGTTCCAGTGCAGGCCCAGTTCAGCCACTGCCTGTGACTGGCTGGGGACTACCTGGTAGGACCTACAAAGTGATCCGTGGGCAGCCATCACTTACCTGTGGCCAACAGACCCCTGAGAATTTTCCAGAAAAGAGTGCAGCATAGGCAAGGCTGACTATTGGTTGAGGAAGTGCCTTCAGCATTCTGCAAGTTGAGTGGGGCAGGGTCCCAAGAATTCACCAGGGTGCAGCAAGCAGAGTTCACCAGGCCAATGCAGATTCAAGTTTGGCTGTGTGGGGAGGGTTCAACACAGGAAAGATGGCACCCACTTGCTAGCTGCACAGGAGGAAGATTATATACAGGAAAATAGCAACTTTCTCTCTAGTCATTGCCCTGCAGCCACACAATTCAATTTCTCCTTGTATGTCTCTGATGCCTCTCTAGTCACCGTCTCTGTACTAGGGCCCAGGGTGAGTGCCGTGAGTGAGTGAGTCTGTGTGTGGGCCCTGTGACAGGATGTCTGTGTTTCCCACAGTCTTCTGTTTCACCTGGATAGTAAGAATTTCCAGTGTTTTTCACAGCCAGATGTTGAGGCAGCTTCCCTTTCTGGCAACTGTACTCCAGACTGGAGAGCCCAGTGTGGGACTGGGGTCACTTGCTCCTCCACAGGGTACCTCTGCAGTCGAGATATCCCTCCAGATTGTCAATGGCCCCATGCAGGTGTGGGGCTGTCCTGTTTCCTGTCTCTGCCTTTTGTACCAGTCTCGATGTGGCTTCTTCTTTATATCCTTAGTTATAATACTCCTGTTCAGGTAGACTTCAGATAGTTCCCCAGGTTGGTTTTTGTATAATTTAATTGTAATTTTAATGTGGTCATGAGAGGAGGCAAGCACAGCATTTATCTACTCCCTTATCTTGGGTACTTGAACTTGGGCATTAATTTATATGATCTTATATGGAGAAAATCCTAAAACATCTACCAAGAAACTGTTAGAACTAAAAAATGAATTCAGTAAAGTTGCAGGATACAAAACGAACACATAGAAATAAGTTGCATTTCTGTTCACTAACAGTAAATGTCTGAAAAACAAATAAAGAAAACAATCCGATTTATGCAAGTATCAAAAACAATGAAATACTTAGAAATAAATCTAACCAAGGAAGTGAAAGATCTATATACTGAAAACTATATAACACTAATCAAAGAAATTGAAGGAGACACAAATAAATGGAAAAATATCCTATATTCATGGATTGGAAGAATTAATATTGTTAAAATGTCCATACTACACAAAGCCACCTATGGATTCTGTGTAATCGCAATCAAACATCCAATAACATTTTTCACGGATATAGAAAAAAAAACAATTCTAAAATTAGCATGGAACCATAAAAGCACTTGAATAGCCACAGCAACCCTAAGAAAGAACAAAGCTGGAGGCATCCACACTTTTTGATTTCAAACTATATTACCCATCTATAGTAATCTAAGCAGTACGGTACTGGCACAGAAATAGACATGTAGACCAATGGAACAGACTCCATGGCCCAGAAATAAACTCTCACATATACAGTAAGCTAATATTTGAGAAGGATCCAAGAATTCTCAGTGGGAAAAAGATAGTCTCTTCAATAAGTGGTGTGGGGAAAACTGGATAAACAGGGAGAAGAATGAAGTTGTACCCCTATCTTACATTACTCATAAAAAGTAATTAAAAATGGATTAAAGGCTTAAATGTAAGACCTGAACCCATAAAACTCCTAGAAGGAACCATAGGGGAAAACCTCCTCTACATTGGTCTTGACAATAAATTTTTGGATATGACACCTAAAGAGCAAGCCACAAAAGCAAAAATAGATAAGTGAGACTTCATCAAACTAAAAATCATTTGCACAGTGAAAGAAATGATCAACAACAAAGAAAAGGCAAATTATGGGATTAGAGACAACAATTGCAAACCGTCTATCTCATAAGGTGTTAATATAAAAATATATAAGAAACTCATGTAATTCAATAGCAAAATAAATAATCAGATTCTAAAAATGGGCAGAGGACCTGAATGAACGTTTTTCCAAAGAAGACATACAAATGGTCAACAGATACATGAAAATGTGCTCAGCGTTACCAATCATCAGGGAAATGCAAATCAAAACCATAATGAAACATAACCACACACCTGTTAGAATGGCTATTATAAAAAAAAACAAGAGATAACAAGTGTTGTGGAGGTTATGAATAAAAGAGAACCCTGTGCACGCTTGGTGGGAATGTAAATTGGTGCAGCCACCTTAGAAAACAGTATGGAGTTTCCTCAAAAATTAAAAACAGAACTACCATATGATATAGCAATCCCACTTCTCAGTGTATATCCAAAGAACATTAAATCCAGACATAAAAGAGATATCTGCACCCCCATGTTCGTTGCAGCATTATTCACAATGGCCAAGACATGGAAACAACCTAAGTATACATCTACAGGTGAATGGATAAAGAAGTGATAAAGGGCTGGCCGATTGGCGTGTTGGTTAAGAACTGGCTTGGGATGCCAGAGGGCCCCGGTTCGGATCCCACATATGAGGGCCAGTGACACTGACCTCTACAGCTAAGATGCTGAACAACAGCTCGACCTGGAGCTGGGCTGCTGTGGGTCGCTGGCGACGGCGTAGG
>NW_017731560.1:2479217-2505131 GCF_001890085.2 Hipposideros armiger
AATGTTATATGGCAATTATATCGCAATAAATCAGGGAAAAAGGAGAGAGAGAGAGAGAGAGAGAGAGAGAGAGAGAGAGAGAGAGAGAACTTCCATAGCACTACTTAAATACTTACTATCTGAGAAGAGAATGAATGAATCAAAAACTTCCCTGGGGGATGAAATGTTTCTCTTAGATCAGATCTTGTTTACCCAGAATCATTGCTGAAGTAATTATTCTTGCTGAAGTAACTATTCTTAGAAAATATCAATAAACACATTAAGATGAAAGTGAACATTAGTTTTAGTTAGGTAATATAGCAACTGTCTAGTCTTCTACCACGTTTGTATTCTCTTGCCCATCCCCAACCCTTGTTTGTATTAGGCAGCTCAATTGCAAAGCAGGAGCATGTTCCTTTATGTTGCTAAGGTGGAAACATTACTTTGAGACTGAGGCTATGAATTTTTAAATCACCACAGGACTGTCCATAGTTGCACTTGAATCGTAGGTTCTTTTTAACCTAGTTAAAAATTTGGGTCTCTCAGTGGACTATACATTTTTGGCAAATATGAATATTTTAAGTTTGTACATATAATCAAAAAGTCCTATTTTTAATTTATTATTCTGTATCTGGGATCAAGGAAATGATATCTTGAACACTGCAAGTAGAAATATTATTTTAATATCTGTACAAAGAAAGGAAAACTGCATGTCATGAACTGGCATCTATATTATTACCATGGATTCTAGAAAATGAATTCTCTTTGGTGGTTTTCTGACACCAGTGTTTAATGGTGCCCTTATTACAACCCATCTCTGTGTATACAAAGTAAAAATATATTTAAACAAGAAGAAATAAATGTGCATGATTCACTAGCACAGTTAACTCAAGATTTTCCAGACTTAAACCCACAACTGATAGGAAGATTTATCACCACAGCTGCCTGTGTTAAACTTCTTTTCCTGCAGTTGAGGGAATCAAATTTCTTCAAGATTAGTCATTCATGGGGGTGTTGCCAACTGCATAATGCTTCTGCTATGAATGAGGTACACGTCTCTGTTGCTGTCCTGCAGTCCTAATTTTCATCTTTTCTCGTCTTTCCCACTTATACACAGACAAATGTTAATGGCTTATATATTCAAGTTTTCTTTAGTTGTTTTTCAAACTTCAAAATTCAGATTGCTTTGTTTGATGGTAATGTGGCAACATCACAAGGAAGGATATGATGAAATGACATTTTGGCACTTGTTCACATTGGTGAAATATGAGCAGATGAGAAATTCCAGATGGAGGTGAAAGTGGAAAGAAAGGGAGCTAACATTTCTTGGGTGGCTATGAATGTGCCAAGCACTGTGCTAAGTGCTCTTTCAAATATATATTTTTTAATTTTTCAATTACAGTTGACATATAATATTATATTAATTTCAGGTATATAACATAGTGATTAAAAATTTATTTAACTTAATAAATGATCACCTCTATAAATCCAGTACCAATTTGACACCATACATAGTTATTACCATATTACTGACTATATTCCCCATGCTATACTTTACATCCCCATGACCATTTTATAACTACCAATTTGTACCTCTTAATCCCTTCGCATTTTTCACCCAACCTTCCAACCCCTCTCACACCGGACAACCGTTAAAACGTTCTCTGTATCTGACTTTGTTTTTGTTTTGTTTGTTCATTTTTTTATATTCCATACATAAATGCAATCATATGGCATTTGTGTTTCTCTGTCTGAATTACTCCACTCAGCACAATACCCTCTAAATCCAACCAAGTTGTTGCAGATGGCAAGATTTCATTTTTTAGACTGAGTAATATTCCATTGTACTATATATACTTCGTATGTACAATTTCTTCACCTATTCATCTATTGACAAACACTTAGGTTGTTTCCATATCTTGGCTATTGTAAATAATGCTGCAATGAACATATGGATGCATATGTATTTTCAAAGTAGTGCTATGGGGTTTTTTTTTGATAAATACCTAAAAGTGGAATTACCGGGTCCTTCTTTGTGTCTTGTCATAGCCATGTATTAAATTCTATTTTGTCTGGTATAATTATTGCTATCCTAGATTTTTTTTCTTTTTTCCATTTCCATTTTCATGAAATACTTTTTTTTCCATCCCTTTGCTTTCAGTCTCTGTGTGTTTTTTGATCTGAAGTGAGTCTCTTGTAGCAGCATATGTAAGGGTCTTGTTTTCTTATCCATTCAGCTCCCCTTTGTCTTTTTATTGGAGCATTTAATCCATTCACATTTAAAGTAATTGTTGATAGATATGTAGTTATTGTCATTTTATTATTTCTATTTTTGATCTGTTTTCTTCTTCTTCTTCTTAAGGAACTCCCTTTAACATTTCTTGTAATACTGGTTTGGTGGTAATGAATTCCTTTAGCTTTTTCTTATCTGGGAAGATCTTTATCTGTTTTCTGATTCTACATGATAGCTTTGCTGGGTAGAGTAATCTGGGTTGTAGGTCCATGCTTTTCATCACTTTGAATATTTTGTGCCAATCCTTCTGGCCTACAAAGTTTTTGTTGAGAAATCAACTGACAGTTTTATGGGCACTCCCTTGTAGGTAACTAACTGCTTTTCTTTTGCTGCTTTTAAGATTCTCTTTTTGTCTTTAACCTTTGGCATTTTAATTATTATGTGTTGTATTATGTGTGGGCCTCTTTGGGTTCATATTGTTTGGGACTCTGAGCTTCCTGGGATTCTATGTCTATTTCCTTCACCAGGTTAGGGAAGTATTCTGTCATAATTTTTTCAAATGAGATTTTAATTTCTTACTCTCTATCTCTTCTCCTTCTGGTACCCCAGGTATTGCAAATGTTGGTACACTTGATATTGTTCCAGAGGCCTCTCAAACTATCCTCGTTTTTTGAATTCTTTTTTTTTCTGTTCCAAATGGGTGTTTTCTGCTACCTTATTTTCCAAATCACTGATTTGATGCTCTGTTTCACTTAACCTGTTGTTTATTCCCTCTAATGTAGTCTTCATTTCCATTATTATATTCTCTTTTTTGGACTGGTTCTTTTTTATGTTTTCTATCTCCATTTTTATGTTTCTTATCTCTTTGCTGAAGTTCTCATTGAGATCATTCAGCATCCTGATAGCCAGTGTTTTGAACTCTGCATTTTGTTTTGTTCTTTTTCTGGAGCTTTGTTCTATTCTTTCATTCAGGACATGTTTCTTATCTTTCCAGTTTGGTTGCCTCCCTGTATTTGTTTCTATGTATTAGGTGGAGCTGCTATATCTTCTGGTCTTGGTAAAGCAGCCTATGTAGTAGGTGTTCTGTGTGGCCCAGTGGCTAACTCTCTCTCCAGATGTGCCTTTTATGTGGGTTGTGTGGGTTGTGTGTTCCTTCCATTGTAGTTGAGACTTGATTGCTGTTGGCATATTAGTGGGAGGGTTTGACCCTTAGGCTGATTGTTTGTAAGGACTAGCCATGACTATACAGTGGAGGAGCTGTTGTGCAGAGGCTCACCCTACAGAGCAGAGTTCACTTTAGCAGGCCTCTGAGGCCTGCCCAGTCTGCCCTTTGGGCGTGTCATTTGTAGAGGTGATTGGGTGGTGCTCTGGTGTGGTGGAAGCTGACCAGCAGGTGTGCAAGTTCTGGAGACTCTGTTGGTTGTGGAGGGGGGAGGGGTCTGGTGCAGGCCAAGGTCAGCCGCTGCCTGTGCCTTGCCTGGGGCCACTTGGTATGAGCTACAAAGTGATCTGCACATGGTTGCCACTAGTGCTGAACTTGCAGGTGCCTGGGAGAGGCTAAGCTGCAAACTGAGTCTGGTTCCCACTAATGCTGAGCTTGGGACTGTCTGGGGTGTGTGAACCTTTGAGAAATTTTAGGAAAGTTCACAGCATAAGCCAGGACATGTCATTTGTATAGAAAAACTACTAGAAGCAGCTCGGGTAAGCCCAGAGTTTGGGTGGGGTGGAGTCTCAGGAAATTACCAGGGTAGGGCGGACAGTGTTAGTTAGGGTGATGGAGACTCAGATATTGCATCTGCATGCTGGGTAATGGGCGAGCTCAACAAAGGAACACCTCTGTTCCACCAGCACCTCTGTCTGGAAGAAAGCTGGCCCACAAACCCTAACCCTGAAGGCAGACAACTCAGTTACTCCTCGTATGATCCTGGTGCATTTTGAGCTGCTACCCCAGCGCTGGAGTTCAGATGACTGAGTCTGTCAGTGAGTACGTCTGTGCATGGGCCCTTTAAGAGAAATTCCTGGGACTCCAGCCTCCTTTCATCTCACTTGGCCACAATCTTTACTGGTTTTCACAGTCAGAAGTTCTGGGAACTTCTCTCCCTGGCTCTGGAACCCTGGATTGGGTAGCCTGGTATGGGGCTGAGGCCCTTCATTCTTCATGAGGAACCTCTGCAGCCAAGATATCCTTCCAGATTTTAAACTGCCAGATGTGGTTGTGGGGACAGCTAGTTTTACATCTTCTACCAGTGTGGACTTGGCTCCTTCTGTATTTCCTTAGCCATAGGACTTCTGTTCAGTTAGACTTCAGTCAGTTCTTAATGATGGTTGCTCTGCAGTTCAGTTTTAATTTTGAGGTGGTCATGGCAAGAAGGGAGTCTTTTATCTACTCTGCCATTTTGACTGGAAGTCCTCCCAGAACCTGTGCTAGGTCCTTTATTGAAAGTATCTCATTTCATTCTTGGGGCAATCCTGCAAGCATTTAAGTGATATTCCCATTTCATATATGAGGAAATTGACTTTTTCAAGACTGTGCAGCTTATTAGTAACTAACTAACTAAGCAGGTATGCACAACCTGCTACTGATGACCCCAAATCTCCTATGTTTTCTTTTCTTTCTCCACTTGATCATAGGGCCTGTGGAAACCTAGAAGAATACAGTTGGACAAAGTGTTGTTACAACTATTATAACTTTTAGGGATTTAAAATATAACAGTTTTATTAAGAAATAAGTCACATACCATACAATTCAGCCTTTTAGATTGTACTATGCAATGGTTTTTGTATTTTCACAGACTTTTGCAACTATCCTTACAATTTTAGAATATTTTCATCACCTCAAAAAGAAACTCTGTACAACTCTTCTATCACTCCCATATCAGCAACCTACCCCCCAATTCTAAACTGCCACTAATACATTTTCTGTCTCTTTAGATTTGCTGATTATGGATGGACATTTCATATAAATAGAATCAAACAATATGGGTCCATTTGTAACTGGCTTCTCTCACTTAGCATAAACTTTTCAAGGTCCATCCATGTTGTAGCATGCATCAGTACATCATTCCTCTTGGTAGAAATAATACTCAATTATATGAATGTACCACATTTTATTTATCTACAACTTATAGGAATTTGATGCTATGTCTAAATAAGAAAACTCTAAAGCTGAATGAGTCATCAATGATTTATCTGTTATATTGTCTACCTAAATCATGCAAAAATGATTGAGTCTGTCCTACATTTTTTAGTCTTCTGGGAACATGTATACCCAAACATGCCTAGTCCAACCTCATAATTTCTGGTGACTATTGTATAATATTTGTGAAATCATTTTGATTAATCAGATTTTCCTTATACCTATATTGAAGTGGGGAAATCTACACACATTTAGTTTTTTTCAATTGAAGATAGATGACAGAACAAGTGAGCAGAAACCAGGATTACAGTAAACCTATCAGATGTTTGTTTTATTCCATCCCACTTTTACTAGTTTGGTTCTCACTGAATTGACTGGTTGTTAGCAACATACAGCTAGTTTAACATATTGGAATGTATCTAAA
This sequence comes from Hipposideros armiger, assembly GCF_001890085.2. Taxonomy (NCBI): domain Eukaryota; kingdom Metazoa; phylum Chordata; class Mammalia; order Chiroptera; family Hipposideridae; genus Hipposideros; species Hipposideros armiger. Next base: position 2,484,990 of record NW_017731560.1, read on the forward strand.
ATGTCAGCTGTAAAAATGGTAAAAAACAAAAGAAATTCAAGACATTCACTTGACATCATAACTGGTTGTTTGAATTTAAATTCACCAAAAAGGATTGGGCAGCCAATTTATTTAAAAACTGACAAAATTATTTTGTGGGGAGATACAGCATATATACAAAGATAAAACTGCTACCTCTTTATGTCAAAGTTTTAGACAATCACCTAGTTATGTCATTTTTTAAGTAATCAGACTATTTAATTATATATTTTACTGAATTGCCCAGAAATATTGACATAATGTAACCTAGTTTAAGTACCTTTCTTCAGGATCCAATAGCATAAACACTTTTATCAGCCTTTCTTTGTTTTGTGAGACTTTAAAATGAAAAGGAAGGCCTTATTCAAGCAATTTTACAAATGTACAATAGAGTCTAACACATTGGTGCAAACCCAACAAATCATGGCTAGAATCGAACAAATGGATCATTTGTATTTTCTAATTGTAGAATATGAATATTTTTGGAAACCACTTTAAGCCCTAAAATAACTAGTGTGCTCAAAATACTGCACACAGAGAGAATAGTACTGGGTAGAACCACCATAGCAGCCCATTGTGAGAAGTTCTTCAGGGTTTGAACTGCATTTGTGTGTGTGTGTGTGATCTACACCTTATTGGTACTTGTCACACAAGATAAATGAAGTTAATACACAAGGTAGTGTTTATAAAACCATAATCTACCAATCCTCTTTGAACTAATGTGTAATAGACCCTCAAATTCCATGTTAGGGTGTTTTTCTCTCATGATAAGAATTATCTTCTTTTTTTTACAAGATTTTTATTGGGGAATTGGGCGATGGGAACAGCGCTGGGGAATTGGGGGAAGGGGAACAGACAAGTTGCTGTCCATTTGTTCTTCAGTCTAGTTGTGGAGGACGTTGCTTCACTGGCCCAAGTTGGCACCATCATTGCACTCTCCCTGGGTGAGGCAGATCAGTCACCAGCTTCTGGACGGCCGCTCACGGCGGCTGCTGGCTGCTCATGCTGGCTACTGGCTACACACGGTAGCCCATGGCAACCCACTGCAGCAGGGGCTGCATCCCACACCGTCGGCAGCGACTCATGGCAGCCCAGCTCCAGGTTGAGCTGTTGTTCAGCATCTTAGCTGTAGAGGGCAGTGTCACTGGTCCTCATATGTGGGATCCAAACCGGGGCCCTCTGGTGTCCCAAGTCAGCTCTTTTTTTTTTTTTAAAGATTTTTATTGGGGAATTGGGGATGGGAACAGTGCTGGGGAATTGGGGGAAGGGGAACAGACAAGTTGCTGTTTTGTTCTTCAGTCTAGTTGTGGAGGACGTTGCTTCACTGGCCCAAGTTGGCACCATCATTGCACTCTTCCTGGGCGAGGCAGATCAGTCACCAGCTTCTGGACGGCCGCTCACTGCGGCTGCTGGCCGCTCACGTTGGCTGCTGGCCACACACAGTAGCCCATGGCAACCCACTGCCACAGGGGCTGCAGCCTATGCCGTAACCAGCGACTCATGGCAACCCAGCTCCAGGTTGAGCATCTTAGCTGTGGAGGGCAGTGTCACTGGCCCTCATATGTGGGATCCGAACCAGGGCCCTCTGGCGTCCCAAGCCAGTTCTTAACCATCGCACCACTCGGCCGGCCCCCAAGCCAGCTCTTAACCACCGCACCACTCAGCTGGCCCAAGGATTACCTTTTGTAATAAAAATACATTATCATTTTAGAAGTACTATTGAATAAATTATTTTTATTTATACTTACAACTTATTTAAAATGTTTTACTTATAATACATATTAATAAATGTTTCTCAAACATTGTTTTTACAAATATTAAATTTGCATCACATCAATTTTTTATACTAAGGATAAACTGAAATTGTTATCCTTTCTCTTCTCCTGTTTCTTAGCCCACTCTTTTTATATAGTGTGCTTTAGCAATCCTTCTGGCCATCTTTGCTCCAAGTCCTCATACATGTTTATAAGCTTCGCATTTCTGTTCTCCTTGGGGATTATGGCTAAGATTGTGATTTCTTTTCTCCTTCTTCCCATGAGATCTAATATACATTATGTAACTTATCAAATCAATTTCATTTTGTCTCTGTCGACTAGCTCCCAATGACTTCTGACATGCCACATTCAAAGGGTACCAGAAATTGGGTCTCTTCTTTCTTGTTCTGTCCCGTTTCGCTTACCCCAACATTAACCTAGACTTTTCTTGAATGAATGCTAGCTTTCTTGACCAAACGTTCTCAATCTTTAACCTGATTCCCCTTTGTGAATTTTTTTCATGTTTTTCCCAAATTTATTGTGCAAAATCTCTTTTCCAAAGGGATGGTGTGTATTGAGGGGTAAACTATCATGATTGACTCTCAGGTGTTAGGGATAAAGTTAGTGATGTCATACTGATGCAGGGAATAGGTACTCAAATGTTTTTTGATTGAGTCAACATGTTTGCCTGGAGCTCTGGAGAGAGAGAGGCCTAAGATACTGATAAAAATTTATAAGGAATTACAAGAGAAGAGAATGATATCACAGAGTCTAGGCAAATATCAGCATTTAAGGAGCAGGCAGAGGAACTGCTTAAGAAAGCAGAATGAGTAAGAGTGGTTAGAGACAGGAGGACATATTTCACTTTTTCAAAGATGTTTTTTCTAACAACTTATATAAAATTTGCAACTCGCTCCTAGGCTTCCTGTCATTAGTGATTTGGAAAGGCAGATCAAAGAAATATAGGAGTAAAATGTTGGATTGCCATGAAGTTTGGATAAAATGCAAGTGAGAAGAAATGTACTTCTCTTGGTTATAAAAGAGAAGAAGTTACAAGATTTTGTTACAGGAGAATACACAGGAATTTTTTAAGGTAGGAGAGACTGGAGAACATTTAAGGTCTGAGGAGTAAAAGTCAATAGATAGATTCAAAGCTTATCAGACTATGATTGATTTTTTTAAAAAAAGGTCACTGAGGAGAGAAGAGAAAATGGAACTCAGAGTATATAAGTAAATAGGTGGATTTGGGGAGGGGTAGCTGAAAAATGCTCTTTACATTGAGGAAAGTGAGAAGAAAAGGATATTTTTTGATACAGAAATGTCATGCTTATGGAGATAAAAAATATTGGACTCTCTGCTCGAAGTTCTCTGATTTTTATGAACATAAAGGAGTTTTCAGGCTAAAGGGTTTGAGAAAAGTGACAAAAGTTTGAAATAGGTTTTGAGGGAAGGGAGAAAGGAGTTGATTAAGCTAGGCCCACAGGGGTTTGCAAACTTGAGTGTGCATCACAATCAGCTGGAGGGCATGCTAAACACAGAATGCAAAACTCACCTCCAGAGTTTTTGATTCAGCAGGTCAGAGGTGGGCCCTAAGAATTAGCATTTCTAGCAAGTTTCCAGGTAATGCTGTTGCTGCTGATCCATGGGACAACATCTTGACACCCACTGGCTGAAGGATGTAGACAGCAATTGCCAAGAAATGTAAAGAGAACTTAGCCGAATTTGAACACAAATTCAAAAAAATTTTGAAATTTTTCTCAAGCAGCTTGAGTGGTCTAGGTGTGGAGAATTAGAGAAAGTAGCTGGTTGACTTGCTGGAAGTGTGCTAAGCTGCAAATATAAAGGGTGAGCAAATTAAATGAAATGCAAGTTAATAGCAGATTAAATGAAATGTCTGCACCCAGTGGCTATTCAATAAATGGAGCTGCATCATCATAAAGACAAGAGATGTAAAGTGCTGGCGAGGATGTGGAGAAAAGGCAATGCTTGTGCACTATTGGTGGAAATGTAAACTACTACAGCCACTATGGAAAACAGTATGGAGGTTCCTTGAAAACATTAAAAATGGAACTGCCATATGATAATTCAATCTAACTTCTGGGTATATACACATATATATCCAAATGAAATGAAAGCAGTATATTAAAGAGCTATCTGCACTGCTGTGTTCACTGCAGCATTATTACAGTAGCCAAGAAATGGAAACAACCTAAGTGTCAATCAATGGATGAGTAAATAAAGATGTGGAAAATATATATACAATGGAGTATTAATCAGCCATGAAAAAGAAGGAAATCCTGCCATTTTCAACAATATGGATGGATCTTAAGGGCATTTTAAGTTAAATAAGTCAGACCAAGAAGGACAAATACCATATGATCTCACTTATATGTAGAATCTAAAACAGCTGAACTTGTAGAAACAGAGTGGAATGGTGGTTGCCAGGGTCTGGGAGTTTGACAAAATGGGGAGATGTTAGTCAAAGTGTACAAACTTCCAGTCAGAAGATGAACAAGTTCTGGGGATCTAATGCACAGTATTGTATTATAGTTAATATATTTTAGTTAATAATTATAGTTAATAATACTGTACTATGCAGTTGAAAGTTGCTAAGAGAGTAAATCTTATCTCTTCTCGTCACAAAAGAGAAATGGTGATTATGTGATGTGATGGAAGTGTTAGCCAACACTCCAGTGGTGATCATATTGCAATATATAAGTGCATTAAATCATCACATCATACATCTTAAACTCGCGCCATGTTATATGTCAATTATATCTCAACAAAGCTGGGAGATGATAGATAGATAGATAGGTAGATAGATAGATAGATAGATAGTAGCTGCTATGCCCATGTAATGTTTTTGCCAGACTCTACTGTCCCCTCTGGGACTTACTTCATAGTGACACAGCCTGCTACTGCCTTTTTTTCACTGAAGTCATACCAAGAATACCCTCAATTGTTACTGTAGACAGATGACTTCTTAAATATTGCCTTACAAGTCACTGTGTTTCAGTTTACCCCACCAATGCATAAAAGCTTCCATATTAAATTAAGCGAGTAACTGTTACCTTCTGAATGCCTCCAATTCTTTATCTGTACCTGTCTAATGTCAACTAAATGTTGTCGCCTTCTGGTTTCAGTATGTACATGTTTTGTCCCCAAATTCAGGAATTATGTCTCACCTGTAAACACTGGAGTCATGTTGTATGGGGGATACTCCCTGATTCTAGTCCCACTATTGAGTCAGCTCTCCGTAGATTCACATCAGTGGAAGAGGTCATCCCTCAAACCAGACTGTTTTGAGGTAGCCAATGAAACAACAGCATACAGAGAGCACTTGTCAGATCCTGTGTCTAACTGTTGCCATGTTCTATGTACAAATGCACCTCCTATCTTTCTACATGTCAAATGAGGATGTTACATTCTCATATACAGAGAATATATTATATTCTATATTTAGCCTGAACCCAAACCATGGCAGTACCTGCTCCCTAATCACATTGTACAATGCATAAGGGACATGCTAATCTCTGTAATGTCCTAATTTTAACATAGGTCCTGCTTGGCTAAGCACAAACTACATTTCATGTACAGGGGATTGGCTGCTTCCTTTAAATCTAAAGAAAAAAACACTCTCCCACCCCACCAAACCCACTTATGACTCATGTTCTACTCACAAAAGTCTCTCAAATTCCATCACTAAAGTAGCTCTCACATAAGCAAAATCTTAGCAGTCAAGGCTCCTCAAACTATATACAGAGTCGCTATGTACAATACCTTTATGTGTGAGTTTGTGTGCTAACAATAATTAAAGTCCTAAGAACATTTTTGAGGGACTGCTTTAATGCTTTCCAATTATTAACATAGAAGAAGATATCCAGGATAACATGGGGAAAATTTATGATTTTTGTGGAGAACAAAGGGGAGCATTCAGTTAATTTCTAAATAGCATGCATATAGTTTTGTGGACACTGTATATTTTAGATGCAGCTGTCACTGAGATCACACTTGCCACTTAGTGCCTGCAGGGACTGCCCTTCAGATAACCCTGGGTAGGTGGCTATGCCTCCAATTACACCCTGTTAACCAGAGTCCCAGAAATCACACTATGAAAAGTCCCTCCTCAAATTACATTATTAACAGATACAATAGAAGCCATTACAGTTTTGTTCTAAGTAAGCCTGATAAGTTCACTTTAACTGAGACAGTTTGTAACAGAGGTCATTTCCTTAGGAATTTGCTATGGAGATGCTAGAGGGGATCAGTTTTCCAGAGCTGAAGTCAATTTTGCTGTTGTAACTTGAGATGAGGCACCTAAGACAGCTGGTGGTCTCCCAAAATGAAGGGAAAACATTCTCTACAGAATAAAAGCAGCTGTGGAGTTCCCAAACATGGGATCTACCACATCTGGCACTGGCTGCACTTCCATATTATCTGTATTTTCCAAGCTGCTGCCTTCTGATTTCATAGTTATTCCAATCTTTAGAACCAATAACTCCTATTCATATACAGGGTAGTTGATTACAGCTGGAACAAATTCTTCAAGAAATATACACATTGGCCAAAGTCTCTAAAGATCCTCTTATAAAAGCATTGCCAATGCTTCCCTGTTGGAGAACTCTTTCTCTACTTTGTAGGCAAGACAGGTTACTGTGAGCTATGTTTAAGAAGGAGGTAAACAGAATCTATAGCTGCTGGAATGCCTTGGCCACAGCAAAGTTTCCATCATTGTTTAGAAGGTTTGTCATATTAACAGTCAGGATGGATAAATTAAACATGAATTAGTGAATGCTCTTGAGGAGGAGGAGTGGTTAAGAGGGTGGCTACCATTTTAAAAACATAAGATAATCAAAGTAAATCATCAAAATTTCATGGCACTACCTATTTGTTTACATCAGTGATTTTCTAACTCAGTTACCAGAATCCTAGTGATCCAAGAGAGACCATCAGGGTCCTCTTGGGAAAAGGTGATAAAGGTGATAAAGTGAGGAGGACTCAAGATACCACATATGACTCTCTGTAGAGTTGTGTTGTCTCATATGGTAGCCATTAGACACAGATGGCTATTTAAATTTGAATTAATATGAAATGAAATTAAAACTTCAGATCCTTAGTTGCATTAGCAACAAGTCAGGCAATCAATAGCCACATGTGGCTAGTGGGTATCATATTAGACAGAACAGATATAGAATATTTACGTCATCTCAGAAAGTTCTACTATACAGCAGTACAATAGAGTTTCATTGTATGTGTTTGTGTATGTGTTTATGTGTGTGTGTGGGGGGGGAGACTGTATATAGAGGAGATATATATAGACTTTTTGTCCAAAAAGTCATGACATATTTTTTCTATGGTTTTCATTCCAAAACTGTGTCATGACTTTTCCGACAACCATATATATATTTGTATGTATATAATCAGGGTGCCAAAAAAATGTATACATATTTTAAGAGCTGTTATCTATGTATTACTTTTCAAAGTTGAATGGAATTATGGTAGCAATGTGTAGTAGGACGTTTGCTCAAAAGACGGTGTTAATCAAATGAATGCTAGCATCACCATGTGACAGTCAGGACAGTCAAAGAAAGTGGCAGGAGCACGGTTGTCATTTGAGGAGCACAAAACCCTTTTGAAGTGGCATTTGATATTTGAGAACATTGTGGAGGTACAACGACAAATGGAGGGATGAGAATGCAACAGAACCTCCAACACGCCTAACAATTGCATGCAATCATGATAAGTTTGAGATGCATGTTACTGTGTGACAAAATTGAAACAGCATGTGCAGCGATAGAAGTGGACACTTTGGTCAATGTTTCTCAAGAAGTAGTTCGCCGTAATCAGAAGTGTCTGGACACTGATTGTAGCCACTCTGAGCACCTTTTGTAATTGCAGAAGTCAAATGTGACTTGTATTCATCTTTTGTTATCACTATATATTGAGTATTGCAATTTTAATACAGGTTTTTCCTTTCTGAAAATGTGTATACTTTTTTTGGCACCCTCTGTATATAGGCTCTGCCCACTTTCACTGAGGAATTCCACTTTAATACCCCCAACTCCACCTGACCACTGTTATCCCCTCTTATAAGTTAGTCTGTAGTACATGATCCTAGAGAATTTATGTAAGTGTACCTGTGATGCGGTGTAGTTATAAGGCCAATCCTGAGTGAACAATGTAACTCTGAAGAGTAGTGACTGGTGATCATCTTCTCTTGATGGAGGAAAAACAACATGTTGATACTATGTCATACTTTCCCTCAATGTGGTCATGAATTTTATGTAATCTTCACAAAATAAAATACTGCTCAAGTGGAGATTATTGGGTTTGTTTAGGACTCTCCAATATAATCTCACTGAAAGAAGGGCTACCATTTTCAAGTCCCTTCTCATTTCTGCACATTCCTTCTATATTTCAAAATGTTTTACAACACACAGCACTAACCTACCATGGTCCCATGGTTTTATAATCTGCTTTAAGATCTGGGAGCTAAACCTAAAGTTATCCAAATTAATAGCCAAGCTTCCATTTCTGCCAGTTGTTTTTGTTGTTGTTGTTGGTTTGTTTTTTAGCTCACTTGAAACCAAATCTTCCTTGTTGCCTGGCACCTATTTTTCTGCATGGCTCCAGTTTGATGACCTGTGTAACTTTCTTGACTTTCTAACATCCTAGATTTAGGTAGCATTCTGCTTATTGTTTTATCATCTCCTCAGTGTAATAATCTGATATGTTTAGTATAGACTAAAGATGGCAAAAGGGTTACCTCTCATTTGCTAACTCTAATCAATTGCTAGTAGCTGCCTAAAGTATTACATTTAAATGAATTAAGAAGACATTCAAGCTCAGTAAGATATAATGCAATGATTCATTAATTATATGGGCAATGGGAGTAAGATATATATTCCACATATTTCCATCTCTGAAATTGATTAATAAGTTCCTATGTCTAGTTGTCCCAATACCAACCCACCAATCCTTCTTACCCTCTTTATCTCTCCAGTTTGATGCTCCTTTGACATGCCTGCAGACACAGGCCCATGAGCTACCCACCTTCTATAAATATCCCACCTAGGCTACTTGCTGGGCTTCTTGGAAACTGCTCTGCATTTGGCTACTTCTCCACTGAGACAAAAGGATGAGAAAGATAAACTCTACACTTTTGAATTGATACAAGAAATCCTGAGCACCATATTGTTTCTCTTGCTTGCCGTGGAATACATTTTCTTTAATCTTGGTCCACAAAAACATTTTGATAGGCCTCAAATGCATAAAACTGAATTGTGATTTTCAGTTCATGACACTTTATCAACTCTATTTCATGAATGTATTTCCACTTATCTATTTATACATTTACTTATAATTAAACACTAGTAAACCTACAATCCAAATAAAAACAAGAAAACAACAGTAATTTATATCTCCCTGTGTTCTTCTCCCTTATCCAAACCCCTATCTGCCCCACCAAAGGTAACCACTCAGAGCTACCACTACTCCGAGCACTAGAGTTTTTATGGAAAATGGAAAAAGATGCCCATTCCCTACATTCTTTTTCTTTTAGTTAGCATATTATTTACTTATCAGAAATAAAAGCAGTATTATGTTCAGTAGAAATTATATAAATAACATTATTTCAAATTTTTAATAAAAATCATAAAATCAGAAATGATTTGAAATTTTAATTATAGCTATTGAAAAATCAAATTCGTGAGGAGGCTTCAGTGTGACAGAGGAGAAAAACACTGTGCTTGCCTCCTCCCATGACCACATTAATATTACAACTAAATTATAGAACAATCAACCTGGAGAACCATCTGAAGTCTAGCTGAACAGAAGTATTATAACTAAAGATATAAAGAAGCAGCCATATAGAGATTGGTCTGAGGTGCAGAGATGAGGAACGGGTGGCCTCATATTTGCATGTGGTGGTTAATATCAGGAGGGATAACTCTAATACGGAAGTACCCCCTGCTGGAGGTGCAAGGGACGCCAGCCCTACACCAGGCTACCAGCCCAGAGTACTTGTTCCAGGAAGAGGAGCCTCCACAACATCTCGCTGTGAAAAACAGTGGGGATTTTGACCATCTAGGTTGGACAAAAGGCTGAAGGAGACCCAGACATCCTCTTAAAGGGAACCCACACAAGCTCACTCCATTGCACATACTCACCCTAGGCTCTGGTGGAGAGACAATGACTTGGGAGGTGTCAGAGACATAAAGGGAGAGATTGAGTTGTGTAGCTTAGGGCGAGGACTAAAGGGACAGTCACCATTTTCCCAGGGTAGAATCCTCATCCTGTGCAGCTGGCAGGTGGGCGCCATCTTTTCTGTGTTGAGCTTCCCCCCCGCCCATACACACAGCCAAATCTGAATCTGCATTGGACTGGTAAGCTCTGCTCACTCCACCTGCTTGCTCCACCCTGGAGACTCACTGGGACCTCACTGCACACAACGCGCTCAATGCCCAAGGCACTTTCTTGGTGAGCAGCAAGCCCCGTCCACATTGTGCTTTTTCTTGGACAACTCTTGGAGGTCTATGGGTCCCAGGCAGGTGGCAGCTGGCCTTTATGAGCTCTGAGACTTTTTCCGAGTATCTCCAGGTTTGGCTCTAGCACCAAACCAGAATCTACACTAAACAAGTGAACACTTGCCCCACCCTGGTGACTCCCTGAGATCCCACTTCATTCAACTCATGTACCGCAAAAAGCCCTATCAGTTTCTGAGCCTTATAGGAGCTGGCAGGCAACAGGGTGTACTGGGCTTTATGCAGAGCTACACTAGGCCTGGTACTGGTGGCAGCCATCTTCTGCTCATTATGTGGCATCTTCCAGTTCCGGCAGAGGCAGCAACCAACCACAGAATGGTTTATAGCTTCTACCAGGTCAGTCCCCCAGCCAGTCACAGGCAATGGCTGAACTGGGCCTACATTGGAGCCCCTCCAAAGAGGACCCCAAACAAACAAAACTGGAGGTAGGCTTCAGACCACAGCAGAGCAACACCCAGTGAGTCCCACAAGAGGCACACCCAAAGAGTAGTCTCAGCAGGAACCAGACCCCACTGAGGCAAATTTTGCTCTATGGGTTAAGCCCCCCACACAGAAGCCTGTAAGCTGTGGATGTAGCCAAACTCCATAGCCAGTCAGCCTGAGGTTCAACCCCACCCACAACATGCCAACAGCAGTCAATGCTCAACTATAATAGGAGAGCAAACACAATCCACACAAGGGACATTCCTGGAGCACCCTGTGCAGGTGACCAGGGAGACTGCCATTGTATCCCACATGACACCTACTACATAAGGCCATCCCACAAGACTGGGAGATGTAGAAGATCTACCTAGCACAAAGAAACAAACACAGAGAAACAGCCAAAATGAGGAAACAAAGAAATATGTTACAAATGAACAGGAGAAAATTCTGGAAAAACACCTAAATGAAATTGAAGCAAAATCCCTACCAGATATAAAGTTTAAAACAATGGTTATAAGGCTGTTCAAGGTGCTTGGTGAGAAATTCAACAAAAAATAACAAACATGAAAAAAGATATAGAAATCACACAAAAGAACCAGTCAGAAGTATAGAATACAATCACTGAAATGAAGAATGCACTAGAAGGAATCACCAGCAGACTAGAGGAAGTAGAGAATCTAATCAGCAATTTAAAGAACAAGTTAGCAAAAAACACCCAATTGGAACAGCAAAATGAATACAAAAATATGAGGACAGTTTCAGTGACCTCTGGGACAACACCAATCATAACAACATTCACGTAATAGAGGTACCAGAAGGAGAAGAATGAAAGCAAGGTATTGAGAACCAATTTGAAAAAATAATGACTGAAAACTTTTCTAACCTGGTGAAGGAAATAGACATATAACACCAGGAAGCACAGAGAGTCCCACACAAGCCCACACAAGACACATTACAATTAAAATGGCAGTGGTCATGGATAAGTCATTGGCCTCCTAAAATGGCAGTGGTCAAAGACAAAGAGAAAATCCTTAAACCAGCAAGAGAAGGACAACTAGTTACTTACAAGTGAGTTCCCATAGGCTTTCCAGCTGATTTCTCAACAGAAACTTTGCAGGACAAAAGAGAGTGCCAGGAAATATTCAAAGTGATGAAAAGCTAGGGCCTACAACCAAGATTATACTGCACAGCAAGATCATCATTCAAAATTGAAGGAGAGATAAAAATCTTCCCAGACAAGAAAAAGTTAAAGAAATTCACTACTACCAAGGCAGTTTTACAAGAAATGACAAAGGGACTACTTTAAGAAGAAGAAGGGGGATGGGCCGGCCGAGTGGCACATTGGTTAAGAGCTGGCTTGGGATGCCAGAAGGCCCTGGTTCGGATCCCACATATGAGGGCCAGTGACACTGCCCTCTACATCTAAGATGCTGAACAACAGCTCAACTTGGAGCTGGGTTGCCATGAGTCACTGGCGACGGCGTAGGCTGCAACCCCTGCTGCAATGGGTTGCCATGGGCTACCGTGTGTAGCCAGTAGCCAGCATGAGCGGCCAGCAGCTGCTGTGAGCGGCCATCCAGAAGCCAGCGACTGATCTGCCTCGCCTGAGAAGAGCGCAATGATGGTGCCAACTTGGGCCAGTGAAGCATCGTCCTCCACAACTAGACTGAAGAATAAAACGACAGCAACTTGTCTGTTCCCCTTCCCCCAATTCCCCAGCACTGTTACCATCCCCCCAATTCTCCAATAAAAATCTTTAAAAAAAAAAGAAAACTCAAATTCTTTTTAAAAATTTTATTTAAAAAGTTACATGTCTTGCTTTCATGAAATTGCATATCATATGTAGATTTGAAAGCTTATTTGCTCCTGTATCTTGTTTTTAATGGAAGTGGCTAATAGATTTTATAATCTTTTTTAAATATTGTATATTTAAATAATTTTTAATACATTTTAATTTTGAGGTGCTACATTCTTCATTAATCACCAATACTGGAAAAATCAAATATATCCAGAGAACTACAAAATATTTGAAACAGTATAGGTCAATCATGCTATATATTAGGATACAATACTGGAGAGTTATTTTTTTACAAAATGATATTCAAGCAATATCACATTCTTCACAATATCCATTGGCCAATTTCAACTATAATTGCTAACATAATGTCAATAGCTCACAGTCTTCATAATTCATCAAATCAGCATTCATATGGAATATTGAAAAGGCCATAATATTAGTACGCTTTGTATATTTTTTAAAATATTTTTATTGGGGAATTGGGGGGATGGGAACAGACAAGTTGCTGTCCTTTTGTTCTTCAGACTAGTTGTGGAGGACATTGCTTCACGGGCCCAAGTTGGCACCATCATTGCGCTCTTCCTGGGTGAGGCAGATCAGTCGCTGGCTTCTGGACGGCCACTCACTGCAGGTGCTGGTGGCTCACACTGGCTGCTGGCTGCTCATGCTGGCTGCTGGCTACACACAGTAGCCCATGGCAACCCACTGCCACAGGGGCTGCAGCCAACACCGTCGCCAGCGACTCATGGCAGCCCAGCTCCAGGTCGAGCTGTTGTTCAGCATCTTAGCTGCAGAGGGCAGTGTCACTGGCCCTCATATGTGGGATCCGAACCGGGGCCCTCTGGCGTCCCAAGCGAGCTCTTAACCATCGCGCCACTCGACCGGACTTGTACATTTTTTTTAAAGATGCTATTTTATATCCAGCTTAGAAAAACATAAATAAATTTTGACATTCAATTTTGGATTATAAATGCGGTGATAATTGAATTTGTGGTCAAAATGGGGCTTCTTGTTTCCTTTTCTGGAATTTCCTTTATTGAAGAAGTTAGCATCAATGTCACAAGACTATGCAATCTGTTTGGCCTCAAGAATATAATTTCATAAAAATATCCCATTGTTTTTTTCAAATAATTTCTTACTCCATTTGATGCTTTCAAGAGAATAATGCACATAGAATTAAATTCCTTTATCATTTTACATATAATATTAATTTTACTTAAAACATCACATCAATTATTACTGAGAAAATAAATGTAAGAATGGATATTATTTTAAATTATATGTTGGACTTGAATTCTAGAATCTATATCTCGTTTACAAGTTCTTAGTCTAAAACCAGAGGTTATTTTAGTTGTTATTAAGTCAACAAAATCTTTCAATTGTAACTTAAAAGCCAAACTTGGCTCTTAATTGTAACTTTTGATAGAATAATATAGATCCATCACATTAAAAGATACTTTGCTTCTAACTGTAGATAAAATTTGTTTACAGATACTGATTTTGTTAGAATTAGAGCATTTGCCACAATGTGTAGACAATTATTATTATAAATTTACAAATGACCTCTCTTTGGAATAAACAATTTTATAATAAATGTAAGAAAAATTAAAAAATATTAGATGTTTATTTACACAAAGAACTTCCCCTTAAATATGATGTTCCTGTGCAAGGCGCAAAATTAAAAATCTACTACTGATTGGCAGCTCTGAACTCTTTATCCTAAATTTTATGTTTATCACTGCTTGAAGTGTTTTGAGTGAGAGACAATAATGCAACAAACTAAGGTGACAGGGGCATTTGGGTTACCTATTCATGTAGTAACATAGAAGTTATTGATTCATAACTTCTGGACTTGCTGGAGCCCAATCCAAATGTATTATTTCATCATACAGGGGATTGAATGGCTAGCTGCTATGACAACTTATACTTATGACATGTTGGATCTGACAACATGTTAAATCTAGATAATTGGATGCCTATGTTATGATGCATATCTAGTTTACAAAATATCTCGATATCTTATGCCCAGCCTTGATTAGGGTTCAGTAGCATACTAGAAATTATTCATGGACATATTGGGTTGTTGGAAGAGTCATGACACATTTTTGCAATGAAAAACATAGAACAAATACATCATGACTTTTCCGATAACCCAATAGAATTTCTTGGGTATGAATGGCATGGTCTTACTCTAGAGTCCTAGAGGTCTGTACTGTTACTTTCTTATTGAAGCCAAATTAAGTGATGTCTTTCTCTCTTGGTGGTAGAAGGTACAAAGTCCAACAATTTGTCCTTTACTTGGGAAAAAACATCCCAGCAGGTTCCAGACCATCCTAAAACTTCACCAATATGATTAGACCATGAATCTTTATGGGGTTTATCTCCCACCTTTTGCCATCCAAGTGTTTTACTCAATTGTGTAGGAGTATTGTCACTCCAGCTCAATAGATCCAATTAATAAGATGTGGACAGAAATAACTCCTCAGGAATTTCAAGGTTCCTAATAGTCTATACCATGTCAACGAACATCAGTTAACATAGTGCTGAGGCAAGAGAGTATTTGAAACCACTCTCTTTCCCATGTAAATATAAATTGCTTTCAGTCTTCCCTGATGATATGCATCAAGATGAGAGCATTCATCCACATCAATAGCTGTATACTAAGTGCTAAAAACTAGGTTGATATGCTTTCATAAAGATACTACATCCAGCACAGCAACTGCAATCAGGGCTTCCATTTGGTTAAGTTTATAGTAATCACTGTCATCAACCATGAACAACTTGGTTTTACAGAGACCAGATAAGAACATTGAGAGAAAAGACCACATCTTTTAAATCTTTCATGGTTACAATAATTTCTGCAGTGCTTCTAGAAATATGATAATTTTTCTGATTTAAATTTCTGACAGGGAAATTTTGAGAAGTTCTCACTTGGTCCTTCCTATTATAATGATCCTTAATCCACAGGTCAGAGAAATAATGTGAGGGGTCTTATAATAGCATCTAAGAATGTGTATCCCAATTATATGCCCAGAGACCAGAGAAAGAACCACCGTGTAGGTCTGTGGACCCATTGACCCACTATGAGATAGGCATGGGCCAAATTTTCCTTTTTAATGTGGATTCTGAGAGCCTCCACATTTATCAGAGGAACATGATGTTTTATGTCTTTTGTGATCAATGTCAGCTTAAACCCTATATATAACCATTCTAGAGTCTGACTATTCCCTTTTGCCCAGTGTACACGTATCCTGGAAAATGGCTGAAGGCCTCTTTAGTGAAACATTTAAGGAACGTTCACTGTTTATATGTGAAGTAACCCAGCCTCACCTTGAATCAATAGTTCTGTGAACTGACTTAAGTCTGGAAATTCTGTGAGGGGGCGAAAATTTTCCATTGTGCTATCTGACATCAACCTGCTGATTACTAGCTTTCCATTTAAAAAATTATAATCAAACTGAGCAACAGCCTAGCTGGCTCCCCATTTAGAAACACAATGATCTATTTCAATTGCCATAGATTTCTGTATATCAAAGCATTACAAGTACCATTCCATTCTTGCTACCTATTATATTAATAACAATTGGTGGCTCAAAGTTACCATCTGGCCTCTGTAACTCCAGAATCTCCTTATCCACATTAATGTTATAGAGCCCATTTCAATGGTAAAATCTCATACTATCGACCCCAGCATACAGATAACAACTATCACTGAACTTAAAGATACTAGTGTCTCCATCACTAGTGCATCCCTTATTAAACGAGTGGCTTCTGGCCCTCCTAAGTTACAAAGTCAGTTGGTGGGTTTTTGAGTTTTACATTGTAAATCCATTCCACCCTTTTAGCATTCCAAGAAACTCTACCTGGGATAGTGCGTACATGCTTTCTGTATTTGTTTCTTTGGGTTGCCATAACAAAGTACCAAAAACTGGGTAGATAAAAACAATAGACATTTATTTTCTCATAGTTCTGGAGGATAGAAGTCCAAAATCAAGGTAACAGCAGTGTCATCCTCCCTCCAAAGGCTTGAGAGAAGAATCTTTTCTTACCTCTTCTAACTTCTGGTGGTAGCCAGAAATCCTTGGCATTCCTTGGCTCACAGATGCACCATGGCAATCTCAGCCTCCATCTTCACATGGTGTTCTCTCTTGTGCACCTGTGACTCTGTGTCCATATTACTCTCTTCTTATAATGACAATAGTCATATTGGATTTAGAGTCTACCTTAATCTGGTATGACCTCTTAACTTGATTACATCAACAAAGACTCTGTTTTCAAATAAGGTAACATTCAGTTTCTGGTGGAGATGACTTTTGGAGGACATTATTCAACCCAGTGTATTCTGCCCTCTGGTCTCCTCAAAATTCATGTCCTTCCTATGTACAAAATACATTCACCCTCTTCCAACATACCCCAAAGACTTAACCCATTCCAGCATTAACTTTAAATTCAAAATCTCATCTAAATATTATCAACTCTGAAAAATATCAACTCTCATCATCTAAATCAGGTATAGGTGAAACTGTGGGTATGATCCTTCCTGAGAAAATATTCCTCTCTGTCCACAGACCTGTGAAACCAAGACAAAAATTTATCTGCTTTCAAAATACAATGGTAAGACAGGCATAGAATGTATATTTCCCTTCTGAAAGAGAGACATTATAAGGAATAAAGGAGTTATTAATCTGAAGCAAATTCACAACACAGCAGGGCAAATTCTATTAGGCTTCAAGGCCAGAGAGTAATCCTCTGTGGCTTAATGGTCTGTCTTCTGGGCCCTCTGGGGTGGTGGCCTTGTCTTCTCTGGCCTTGCATCTGTGCTCTGCCTTCAAGTCATTCTTCCTTAATTTTGTCCCATCTCTGTCTCTTTCAGTTCAGGCAATCAGATAGTAATCATAGCCACCTCATAGGGTTGCTATAAAAATTAAATGGGATATTTATATAAAGTACTCGGTATAATGCCTGTCGTATAGTTCTATACAAATGAGTAAGGAGATGAGGCTGTCTTTTGGATGCCAGCAGCAATGGAGGCATTTCAATATCTTTAGATGCTCTTTCACTATCCTGGCTCACTCTAAACTAATTTGCCCTTACTGAATAAAGACAGATACCTCTAACTCAACACAATGCGCCATCCTTTTGTGCAAGAGAATCCCTGGACAAAATATCTGGCCCTGAGTGGATATTTATTATGGAAGCTGTTTGTGGTTTAAATAGATGCAGAAAGAAATTGTTCACACAATATAAGACCTCAAGGAAGCATCTTGTCTCAACTCCTTAAAACACCATGAGGTCACAGATTGAAATGATGTATTTATCCAGGGCTGCAAATGATAGCTTAGCCAAAGAGAGAACCCAAGCCACAATTAAGAGGTAAGTTATAGTGGACAGTAATATATCCCTACAATATTCATTCCCCACTCTTTCAGAAATATAATCTCATCTTTTGCTTGATGATCCACTTTGCCCATTTAGTTCAGTTGGAATTGACCTCCACTCTCAGCTCCAGGAGTAGACCTCGTTTGGCCCAAGAAAATCCATATATTTCTGGCTACACTGATTATCTCTTGGATTAGCATGTGACTAAAATTAACCAATGAGTAGCCATGAGTCATTTATTGAGGTTTCTGTGAGGCAGAAGTACTTTCCTTTTCCATTGACTTTGGTTGTATGAGGATATGTAACTTGGGGCTGCTTTAGCCATCTTGCTACCATGAAAGCAGTCAACCTGGAAAAGCCTGTAGAGAGAAAAATCAGTGCCACAGTATTCACAAAAATTGGCCCTACTATTATCACTTAAGCCTCTCTGGCAAGCTACAACTGAAGCTATTATAACTCCCTAAACTTTCATTAACATGACCCATTAAGTTCCCCCTTTCTTGTTTAAACCATCCATGTTTGTAACCAAAAGAATCTTTATACAGAGCCAAAGATCAAAGCTAGAAAATAGTATGAAATAGCAGATCTCAGAATTAAGTGTAGCTATAAACAGGAAAGAGCACCCTCAAAAGTCAGAGCAAAAACCAGGGGTTCTATTAATATGACAAGTGTCTGAAAACACAAAATGGTGCTTGGTTGCTGTAAGGAGGTGAATTGTGTCCCTCCAGAAGATATGTCCACCAGGGACTTCAGAATGTGACCTTACTTGGAAAAAAAGGTCTTTGTAGATGTAATTAAAGTTAAGATTTTGAGATGAGATCATCCCGGATTAGGGTGGACACTAAATCTAATGATGTGTCCTTATAAGAGAAAAAAAGAAGACATAGAGGGAGACACAGGGGAGAAGACCATGTCAAGAAGGAGGCAGAGACTGGAGTCACACTGCCATAAGATAAGGAATGCCTGGAGCCACCAGACTCTGGAAGAGGCAAGGAAGGATTCTCCCTTATAGCCTTTGGAGGGAATGTGGCTTTGCTGACACTTTAATTTCAGACTTCTAGCCAAACCAGAACTGTGAGAGAGTAAATTTCTGTTTTTCTAAGCCACCAATTTTGTGGTAATTTGTTACAGCATCTCATAATGCAGATGCTATGAAAGACAGATGCAAGATATAAAATATGTTATGAGGAGAATATCCATCACTGTTGGAAAAAAGCCAAAACTGTGTGAATGAGGCATGTTGGAGATATAAATTAGAATGACTTCTAAGAGGGTTGGAAAAGGTGTACAATGATCCATTGGGTCATCCCATCCTGTTCCTGATTCTGATGAAGATGTCACTTGAACAGATCATTTAAGATATGAGGCTGCCAAAAGTCTCGGTGACCTTAGTCACTATTTTGAAAGGCCCACAGTGGTGGTATTAAACCATAGATTCATGGCTATAGGTCTTCTCTGCCGGGAGCACATCTGTGCACCACCATCCTTAACATTAGTTAGTATTTTCCAGATGGATCATATCTTCCACCAGGCTTGTTTACCAGATATATAACATTTGATTGAATCAGTCACTTGGGTGGGAGTTACTGGAGTCAGAATTTTGTTGGGACAAGAACAGCCCCCATCACCATATTCGATTCATTTTATTTTGTGCGTACAATGCTACAGTAGATCAAGGTTGGGAATCTAGGCAGAGGTAAAGATGTCAAGGAACTTGATGGCTTGTCATTTCAAAGGCCCATATAGGCTTCCCCTGTTTTTAGTAAGTTGTTTACTAAGGCTGTCAAAACGGAGAACAGTAGAATGAATTGTTAGTAACTGTTGTAAATTGGAGGGAGGAACAAAGCTTCACCCATTCTCCACTCTGGGTTCTGTCTGATGCAAAAAATAGATTTGGTGAACTGACAGTTCAATGGGAATCAGACAATCAGCTTTATTAGGAAACAGAGGAAATACTCAATAACTCTCAAAACACATGACTTTCTTGCTAAACTAGATTGAAGAATGTGGCTGCATATTAAGAGCAAAATAGCATCTTTGAAGTACCTTGCTGAAAGTAGACTTTGGAACTTGTCTGTGCAGAGAGTTGTATCTATAAGGTAGATACTAATTCACAAAGCCACTTCTAAGGACC
Organism: Hipposideros armiger; assembly: GCF_001890085.2. Taxonomy (NCBI): domain Eukaryota; kingdom Metazoa; phylum Chordata; class Mammalia; order Chiroptera; family Hipposideridae; genus Hipposideros; species Hipposideros armiger. The sequence goes on from NW_017731560.1 coordinate 2,505,039, forward strand.
ACAAGTCTGCCTAACACATATAGTTACCAGTTACCAGCAAGAGAACAAACAAAAGAGTGTATGTGTGTGCGTGTGTGTGTGTGTGTGTGTGTG
>NW_017731560.1:2505186-2513415 GCF_001890085.2 Hipposideros armiger
AGAGAGAGAGAGAGACAGAGAGAGAGAGAGAGATACTGATCAACTTTCCATATATAGGGCATGCTATAGGCCCTGCCCCAGGTATATTTACACGTGTGTGTTCTTACCCCTAGGGTAGGTAACTGCTTACACATTTACCAATCCATTAGTAAGGCAGTTAAAGGGAGAAAGAAAGAGTAATACTAATCCTGCTTTAGAATCACTGTTACTCTACCCATTTGTTGAGTGTGGCTTAAAGAATGTCAGGCAATCACCAATTCTTCCTTAATTAGGCAGAAGCAAGTAATGGGTAGACAGAGGAGCAGAAGTTCCTTCATCTAAACTATCTTTGAAAGGTAGAAGAGTTGATAAAAGTATGTCTTCTATTGCCTGGGGAATGGGGAAGAAGTGTTCTCTTTATAGTACTATTGAATGCATCCCAGTAAGTGATGAACATTTCTGATTTACATGGGAATTTCTCACTGTAGATCCCTTTGGACACTTTGTCCAGCATCATAAGACATTTTGGATGGGAGTAACTGAGAGCAAAAGAATTTCACTGGAGCATACTTAATCAGCATTTTATCTTTGTTAACATAGGTTTGTCATCACCACATAAAGACAATATCACAAAGTCCTCAAATATTAAAAATTTCAAAGATCCTTGCCCCATGAAGTTTATCCAAGAAGAGTAATAGTAACAAGTAGAATTTTCAAATGATGTGCAAAGGCCAGAATTAAGTGGTCCTTTATGAGAAGCAAAGTGATTCATTTTCTTTAAAGTGGAAAAAAAGTGTTTGATGAGCTGGGGCCAATAAAATAACACAAGGTTTTGATCCCTGAAAGCACTATATAACTTTGACTGGAAAACGGACATTGAGCATCAAGTCAATCACAAAGCCCTATTCATAACCCATGATGCTGCAGGGAAGGACTTCATTGTGTAACTAAGGGTGGGAGCGGAGGGACAGGAGCCATTGTTGTCCCTTTGTGGAACCTGACACACATGTGGCCCACTGGAGGTTGCCATCTTTTCAGAGTTAAGCCCTCACCCTAAGGGCCAAATATGGGACTGAATTAGTTTGGTGGAATCTGCACATTCACATTGCCTAGTTGATGCCCTGGGTCCCCATCCCCCACACAGCTGGTGTGACATCACCTGGGAAACTCTTGACTAATGGGCTGCTGGCCCCACCCCACAGGCTGCGGAAGCCCTCGGTGGCTTGGGAAATGTTTGCTGGTGGGCGGTAACTCAAGGACTGTGCTGCAGAGTCTCTTGGGCAGCTCTTGGGAACCTGCAGGCCTGAGACAGGTGTTGGCTGGCCGAGGTGTTCTTGCAGTGTTTTTGCAAGGTAGTCATGAGCCCACTACTGGTGCGGGAGCCGAGACTGTACTGACTTTGTGGAAAACACTGGCCACACCCCTCAGCTCCCTGGAATCCTGCCCATCTAGAGCTGCATTGCCAGGGGCACTGTGGCTGCAGGGGGTGGCTGGCCCCACCTCACAAGTCACAAGGCCTTTTACAGCAGCGAATGGTCCATCATGGCCTGGGGAGATTTTGGTGGTAGATAGTGACCCAAAACCTGCACTGCAGCTACTCTGGACAGTTCTCAGGAATTTGTGAGCCTGAAGCAAGCCAGTTACAGTGTTCTAAGGGTGTTGCACAAAGTGGTCACAGGTCAGGTATTGCCCTGAGGCAAACAGTGTATGGCTGGGGTGTTCTCAGGGTGCTGTGTGAAGTGCTCACAGGCCAGGCACTGGTGTAAGAGATGAATTTTCATTAACTTTGTAAGACTCCTGGCCATGTCTCATGACTTGCAGGAAGTTCACCTGGCCCAGCTAGTGCTGCATCACCAAGGGCACTCTCAACACCAGGTCAACCAGTCTGGCCTGCGCACCTAAGGAGGCTCTTTCCATGGCTGGGCCTTACGGGAAGCTGGCAGGTGGCAATAGGCTTAGGAGGCACTGGGCCTTTTGCTAAGCTGCCTCAGGTCCACTGTTGCTGGCTAGCAACCTCAGTTCACAGCAAGGCCACATCCACATGCCTCCAGGTCCAGCACAGCCAACAGTCAACCACATATTGATTTGTGGATCTTACCAGGTAGCTGTAGACCAGTAACAGGCAAGGCTGAACTTGGCCTGCATGGGAGCTCCTCCCAGGAGACACCAGAAAGAACAGACCCAGAGGCAAGCTTCAGACCACACTAGAGCACTATTTGGTTAGCCCCACAAGTGGCACACCAGAAGAGGAGTCTCAACAGGCACAATAGCCCAGGGGGCAAAGCCTTGTCTGAGGGGTCAGCTGCTAGACAGCAGCTCATACATTGTGGGTGTATCTAGTCCTCATAGCCAGTCAGTCATAGCCACCCACTGATGAGCCAAAAGCAATCAAAGCTGTACTACAACATGAGAACACATGCAACACACTCAAGGGACACTCCTGGAACACATGCACAGGAGATCAGGGAGAATGAGCCATTACACCACACAGGACACATTCTACATAAGGCCACTTGGCAAAGACTGAGAGACATAGGAGATCCACTTAACACATAGAAGCAAACATAGAGTGACAGCCAGAATGAGGAAGAAAACAAAAAGTCCCAAATAAAAGAACAGGAGAAACCTCCAGAAATAGAACTAAATGAAATAAAGGCAACCAACCTACCAGAGACAGAGTTTAAAACACAGATTATAATAATTCTTAAGGAACTTAGAATTTCAACAAAAGATAGCAAGTATAAAGAAGGATATAGAAACAAAAATGAAGAACCAGTCAGAAATAAAGAACACAGCAACTGAAATGAAGAATATGCTAGAAGGAATCAATAGCAGATTAGATGAAGCAGAGGATCAAGTCAATGATTAAGAAGAGAAGGTAGCAGAATACACCCAATCTAAACAACAACAACAATAATACCAAGAATTTTTAAAAATAAAGAGTTTAAGGGGCCTGTGGAACAACATCAAGCATAACAACATTCACATCATAGGAGTATCAGAGGAGAAGACAGGGATCAATGGATCGAGAATCTATTTGAAGAAATAATGAATGAGAACTTCCTTAACCTGGTGAAGAAAATAGACATATAAGCCCAGGATGTGCAGAGTCCCAAACAAGATGAACACAAACAGGCCCACACCAAGACATATCATAATTAAAATGGCAAAGGTTAAAGGCAAAGAGAGAATCTTAAAAGCAGCAAAAGACAACTAGATACACACAAGGGAACTTCCACAGACTATCAGCTGAATTTTCAACAGGAACTTTGCAGGCCAGAAGAGGGTGGCAGAAAATATTCAAAGTGATGAAACACAAGGGCCTACAACCAAGACTAACCCGCTCAGCAAAGCTATTGTTTAAAATTAAAGGAAAGATAAAGAGCTTCCCAGACAAGAAAAAGCTAAAAGAATTCATTGTCACCAAGCCAGTATTACAAGAAATGTTAAAAGAACTTCTTTAAGCACAAGAAATGAGAAAAACATATAAACCACCAAAGATAAAAATACGAATAATAAAATGGCATAACTATGTACCTATCAATAATTACTTTAAATGTAGATGGTTTAAATGCTCTAATCAGAAGACATAAGGTAGCTGAATGGATAAGAAAACAGGACCCATGCATATGTTATATACAAGAGACCCTCCTCAGATTGAAATACACACATAGACTGAAAGTAATGGGATGGAAAAAGATGTTTCATGCAAGTAGAAATGAGATAAAAGCTGGGTTAGCTATACTTATAGTGGGAAAATAGACTTTAAAATGAAAACTATAATAAGAGACAAAGAAGAACATTGCATAATGATAAAGGGATCAATCCAACAAGAGGACACAGCCCTGGTAAACATCTATGCACCCAACATAAGAGCACCTAATTATATAAAACAAATATTGATTTACATAAAGGCTGAGATCAACAGTAACACAATAATAATAGGGGACTTTCACACCCCACTGACACCAGTGAGATTTTCCAGACAGAAAATCAACACGGAAACAGTGGCCTTAAATTAAACACTAAACCAGATGGATTTAATTTATATTTTTAGAGTATTTCACCCCAAAGCAGCAAAATATACATTTTTTTCAAGTGCGCATGGCACATTTTCCAAGATAGACCACATGTTAGGCCACAAAATAAGTTTCAATAAATTTAGGAAGAGTGAAATCATATCAAGCATCTTCTCTGACCACAAGGGTACGAAACAGAAATCAATTACAAGAAAAAATGGAAAACATACAATCATGAAAAGATTAAATAACATGCTACTAAATAATGAATGTGTCAACAATGAGATCAAGGAAGAAATCAAAAGATACCTTGAGACAAACAAAAATGAAAACACAATGACACCAAAATCTATGGGACACAGCAAAAGTAGTCCTAAGAGGGAAATTCAGAGGAAAGCAAGCTTACCTAAAGAAACAAGAAGAATCTAAAATCAACAGTCTATCTTTACACATAAGGGAACTGGAAAAAGAAGAGCAAACAGACATCACAAAAATGGTAGCATGAGGAGTGCTGCTTGAAATCTCCCCTAGAAGTAACAACAAATTGAACAGCTACCATGAAACAAAGGATAGCCTAAGCAACACACAAGCATATCTGAGAGATCTGTGCATTCAATCATCTGAAGGTGAGCAAATCAGGCAAGCAGGAAGGAGGGAAGGAGGAAGTAGTGCAGAGACATGGGCCACATCCAGAGCTCACTGTAGTTTCCAGAGAGGGAAAAATTTCAGGATACAGGCACAATGCCTGTGGCCACAGTCCTGCCTGAGGGATCAGCATACAATACAGTTGAACACAGTGTTTGGGGCAGAGACCTCTGAGCAAAGACCAAATACAGAAGAGTGAAAACTGTGGTTTAAGCCCTCACTGCCAGGCAGAAAACAGAATACAAAGACACGGAGCATGACAGACTCTCCCCACCCCACCCCCCACCCCCGAGCTCGCGCAGTCCCCACACTGCCAGCATTTGAAGTGTGCTGCAGAAGAAACAGTAGCAGTGTCAGATTAAAGAAAAAATATATCTACAGGCCTGAGAACTGGAGAGACAGTTCCGCAGATACAGATGCACAGAGTGACTAAATCTGGTGATAGGGAAGGAACTGTAGGGGCGAGACAGCTGTGGGCTAGTAGTCACCATTGCTCAGAGTCACAAAACCACCAGCTGCCTCTCACAGCCTACCCCGAATGCACCTTTCTGGGCAGATCATGTGGGGGCAACCAGAGCCTCTGAGACACACACGCCCTGAATCAGACTGCAGGGGCAGTACTGGGGTTTCAGAAGCTGAGAACTCTATTGACCCCTGAAACCCAGGTGACCTGCCACAGAAGAGAAGCCCATCTTCCAGAAAACCCATGGTGTAAGAAGCCAGAACAGTGCAGAGGAAATAAAACACTACAGCATGAGAGAAAATAAAAAGATGCAGAGAAAGAGAAAATAAAACATTCCAGCAAAACCTACTGGAAAGTAAAAGAAATACCTCTTCTTATCAACCTGTTTCAGAACCTACTCCTGTAGATGCCTAAGAAGAGAAATAATAATTCATTAATTGCCATGAATAACCAAGGTAACAGACAGCTCAGAAAGAAAATGAAAACTATCCAGAAAGTGAACTTAAAGACATTGAAATATATTATTTAAATGGCAGAGAATTCAAGATTACAGTTCTGAAAAAAACTCAAAAGATGCAGGAAAACACAGACAGGCAGTTTAATGAACTAAGAAACAAAATCAATGAACAAAACGAATATTTTACCATAGAGATTGAAATTTTAAAGAAGAACCAAATAGAAATTCTAGAGATGAAGAATGCAATAAAAGAAATGAAGAATAAAATAGTTAGCTTAGGTAATAAAGCTGATCAGATGGAGGAAATAATTAGTGATATCAAAGATAGAAATCTGGAAATGACACAGATGGCAGAAGAGAGAGAGACTTGAGAGTTAAAAAAATTGAAAGAGCTCTACAAGAGCTTTCTAACGCCATCAGAAAGAGCAACATAAGGAAATGGGTATACCAGAAGGAGAAGGGAACAAAGAGTATATTCAAAAAAATAGTCGATGCAAACTACCCAAACCTGTGGAAAGAACTGAATCCTCCAATCCAAGAAGTAAATAGAACACCTAATTACCTCAATCCCAACAGGTTTTTTTCTAAGGCACCTTGTATTGTAGCTGTCAAAAATTAATGACAAAGAAAGAATTCTCCAGGCAGACAGGGGAAAAAAAGCAGTAACCTATAACGGAAAGCCCATTACACTATCATCAGGCTTTACAGCAGAAACTCTACAAGCCAGGAGGGAGTGGAATCAAATATTCAAACTATTGAAAGAGAGAAATTATGAGCCAACAATAATATATCCAGCAAAAATATCTTTTAGATATGAAAGAGGAATAGAGAACTTTCCAGACATACAGAAGCTGAGAGAAATTTCTTACACATGACCTGCATTACAGGAAATACTGAAGGAAGATATTCAACCTGAAAAAAAACCCCAAAAGAATACAAAACCATGAGCAATATTATGAACAGACAGGCAGGAAATGGCAACTGCTGCTCAAAGTAGGTCACTATACCTTTAAACATAACACAAAGGGTAAAGAAGATAAAAACATTTTAAGAAAAACGGAAAAAGAAATGAAAAAGACAACTTGCTACTGCAATTCGAAAATCAACTCACAGCATAAGTACAGATAACCTGTGACAACAAAAACAAAAAGGGAGAGAGTAAAGGCCAGAATCTGCAAATGGAAATGGAGATAAGAAGCATGCTGAAGAAAAAGGACTACTCTATATATGAAACTATCTTTTACATACACTTAATGGTAATCACTGAAAAAAATCCAGAACTGAGATATATATAACATTAAAAAAAGAAAAAAACAGAGGGAAAAATCATAGAATATCACCACAATAAAATAACAGACAGCAACAAAAGGAAAAGAAACAATGAAAAACAAAAGACAAAAGGATGGAAAACGAAAGTTAAAATAGATATAAGAAATCCTCACGTATCAATAATTACCCTAAATGTAAAGGGACTGAACTCAGCAATAAACAGGCACAGAGTAGCAGATTGGATTAAAAAGCAAAACAAAACCATATGCTGCCTCCAAGAGACACATCTCAGCTACAAAGACAAATATAGACTCAAAGTGAAAGGATAGAAAACAATACTCCAAGTAAATGGTATCCAAAGAAAAGAGGATGTAGTCATACTTAAATCAGATGAAACAGACTTCAGGATAAAAAAGGTAACAAGAGACCAAGATGGACATTTCATAATGATAAAAATTTTACTAACCATTCTCACCCCCATAAATTTAATTTTAAAAATTCCAATGGCATTTTTTCAAGAAATAGAACAAAAAATACAACAAGGAAACATAACACTTATCAATACATATGCCCCCAATCAGGGAGCACTAAAATATACAAAGCAACTACCAATAGAACTAAAGGGAAAAATCCACCAAAACACAATTATATTGGGCTGTCGGAAAAGTCATGACGTAATTTTTCTGTTTTTCGTTGCAAAAATGTGTCATTATTTTTCTGACAACCCAACAGTAGGGGGCCTAAATATATCATTAACAGCTATGGATAGATCATCCAAATCAGTAAGGAAATATCAGCCTTAAATGACACATTAGGCCAAATGGATATAATTCAGGCTTACAGAGCACTTTATCTCAGAACACCAGAGTATACGTTCTTTTCTAGTGCACATGGAACATTCTCAAGGATAGACTATATGTTGAGACATAAAACTAGCCTCAGCAAATTAAAGAATATTGAAATCATACCAAGCATATTCTCTGATCTCAAGACTTTGAAATTGGATAACAACTGTGAAAAAAAAGCAGGAAAAACCACAAATAGGTGGAGGTTAAACAACATGTTATTAAACAATGACTGGGTCAAAGAAGAACTAACAGGAGAAACTAAAATATACATAGAAATAAATGAGAGTGAGAAGGCATCCTTTCAAAATTATTGGGATGCAATTAAAGCAGTAATAACAGGGAAATTTATATAATTACACCTATCTCAACAAACAAGAAAAATCCCAGAAAAACAACCTAACATGACACAATAAAGAATTAGAAAAAGAAGAACAAATGAAACCCAAAGTCAGCAGAAGAAAAGAAATAATAAAAATTAGAGCAGAACTTCTTAGGGGGCCAGATGGACCCATGTCCTTTTGGGGAGTCCACTTCATAGTTGATGTAGAG
>NW_017731560.1:2513550-2515766 GCF_001890085.2 Hipposideros armiger
AACCTCGGGACATGGAGTAGAGTGCGGGAACGGATTCAATGGAATTGTAATAGATAAGCATGATATCGGGGGTGGGAGGGCAATAGATGGGGGGAGGGGGTTGTTACTTTGTGAGGGTGAAAAGGGTAACTATTGCATTGTCCTGTACACCTGAAACTAACAATAAAAAAAATTAGAGCACAACTAAATGAAATACAGAACAAAAAGACAATAGAAAAAAATTAATGCAACTAAGAGCTGTTTTTTTTATAAATACATAGTCTTATTATTTTTTCTTTAAAGATTTTACTGGGGAAGGGGGACAGTGTGTTTTTCCAGGACCCAACAGCTCCAAGGCAAGTAGTTGTTCTAATCTAGTTGTGAAGGGTGAATCTCAGTCAAGTCCAGTAGTTGTTTTCATTCTAGTTGTGTAGGGCGCAGCACAGCTCCAAGAGTGGTCACCGTTTTCAATCTAGTTGCGGGGGGTGCAGCCCACCATTCCATGAGGGAGTCAAACTGGCAACCTTGTTGTTAAGAGCACCTGCTGTAACCAACTGAGCCATCTGGCTGCCCACCGACAGCTCGACAGCAGCTCAGCTCAAGCCATTGTCTTCAAATTAGCTGTGGAGGGCACAACTCACTGGCCCATGTGGGAATCGAACCGGCAACCTTATTGTTCAGAGCATGTGCTCTAACCATCTGAGCTAACTGGCCGCCCCCAAAAGAACTGGTTCTTTGAAAACATTAATAAAATTGACAAGCCCTTGGCTAGACTTACTAAAATAAAAAGAGTAAAGATGCAAATAAACAAAATCAGAAATGAAAGAGAAGTACCAAGGATGCCACAGAAGTACAAAGGATCATCCAAGAATACTATGAAGGACTATATGCCACCAAAAACAATAACCTAGAAGAAATGGACAAGTTCTTAGAAACACATAGCCTTCCTAGGCTGAATCACAAAGAACTGGAAAGTCAAACTAGACCAATCAACAGTAATGAAATTTAATCAGTCATCCAGAGCCTTCCCCAAAGCAAAAGTCCAGGACCAGATGGCTTCACTAGTGAATTCTACAAAACATTCAAAGAAGATCTAACACCTGCCCTCCTCAAACTCTTCCAAAAAAATTGAAGAAGAGACAATACTTCCTAACTCATTTTATGAGGCCAATATTATCCTGATAAGAAAACCTGGTAGAGATAACACACAAAAATGAAAATTACAGACCAATACCTCTGATGAATACAGATGCAAAAATCTTAAACAAAATTCTAGCAAATTGAATACAACAAGGCATTAAAAACTTTATACAACACAATGAAGTGTGGTTAATCCCAGGGGCACAAGTATGGTGCAATATATGCAAATCGATCAATGTGATACACCACATAAACAAAATAAAAGATAAAAATCATATGATTATATCAATAGAAGCAGCAAAACAATTCAACAAGATACAACATCTACTCATGATTAAAACACTTAATAAAATAGGTATAGAAATAAAATACTATGAAATAATAAAGGCCATATTGACAAACCCTCAGTTAATATGATAAACAACAGTGAAAACTGAAGCCTTTGCTCTATATTTTTGAACCAGACAGGGCTGCCTCCTACCAGCACTGCTATTTAACATAGCATTGAAAGTTCTAGCCACAGTAATCAAGCAAGAGAAAAAATAAAAGGCATCTGAATTAGGAATGAAGAAGTTAAATTGTCACTTTATGCAGATGACATGATGGTATATATATATATATATATATATATATATATATATAACCCTAAAGACCCTACTAAAAAGCAATTAGAAACAATAAACTAATACAGTAAAGTTGCTGGCTACAAAATCAACGTACAAAAACCCATTGCAATCCTATATACTGACAATGAAATCTCAGAAAAAGAAATTAAATAAACAATTCCTTTTGCAATTGCAACAAAAAGAATAATATAACTAGCAATAAATTTAACAAAGGGTGTGAAGGACCTATATACTGAAAACTATAAGACATTTTTAAAGAAATTGGGCCGGCCGAGTGGCGCGATAGTTAAGAACTGGCTTGGGACACCAGAGGGCCCTGGTTTGGATCCCACAGATGAGGGCCAGTGACACTGCCCTCCACACCTAAGATGCTGAACAACAGCTCAACCTGGAGCTGGGCTGCCATGAGTCGCCGGCAACAGCGGAGGCTGCAGCCCCTGTGGCAGTGGGTTGCCATGGGCTACTGTGTGT
>NW_017731560.1:2517941-2523415 GCF_001890085.2 Hipposideros armiger
AAAAAAAAAAAAAAAAGCAAGCTCCTATGCTTAAAAAAAAAAGTTTTCAAATGGGAAAGGAAGAAATACAACTGTCATTATCTTGCAGATGACATCATACTACATGGAAAGGACCCAAAATATTCAACCAAAACACTCTTAGAACTGATAAATGTATTTAGTAAAGTAGCAGGATACAGAATTAGTACTCAGAAATTAGTTGCATTTTTGTACACCAATAACGAACTATCAGAAAGAGAAATTAAGAAAACAATCCCATTTACAATTGCCTCAAACATAAAATTATTTAGGAACAAATTTAAGCAAGGAAGTAAAATTTACGGTACACAGAAAATTATAGGACTCTGAAGAGAGAAAATAAAGAAGATACAAATAAATGGAAACATATACCATGCTCATGGATAGAAAGAATTAGGTAATATAGTTTAAATGTCCATACTGCCTAAGGCAATATACAGATTCAATGCAACTTCTATCAAACTACCAAGGACATTTTTCACAGAAATAGAACATATAATCCTAAAATTTATATGGAACCATAAAAGACCCCGAATAGCCATGGCAAACTTGAGAAATAAGAACAAAGTGGGAGGTATCATGATACCCGACATCAAATCATACTACAATGCTATAGTAATCAAAACAGTGTGGTACTGGCATAAAAACAGACACATAGATCAATGGAACAGAATAGAAAGGCCAGAAATAAATCCATCCATATATGGTCATTTAATCTATGACAATGGAAGCAAGAATTTACATTGGGGTGAAGATAGTCTATTTAATAAATGGTGCTGGGAAAATTGGACTGACACATGCAAAAAAATTAAACAGAAACTGGACCACCTCCTTATGCCATGTATGAGAACAAATTCGAAATGGATTAAAGACTTAAATGTAAGACCTGAAACTATAAAACTCCTAGAAGAAAAAATAGGGAGCAAATTTGCAGACATCACCCTCAGTAATATTTTTACTGAGATATCCCCTTGGGCAAGGAAAGTAAAAGAAAAAATAAACATATGGGAGTACATCAAACTTAAAAGTTTTTTCACAACAAAGGAAATCATCAAGAAAACAAAAAGGCAGCCTACTGAATGGGAGAAGACATTTGCCAATGATATATTTGATAAGGGGTTAATATCCAAAATTTATAAAACACCTAATATTTTTTGAAGAGTTTAAATAATAAGGAAACAAAAATCTCATATATTTACCCATTTTATTTACCTTTTTTGGTGTTCTTCATTCCTTTGTGTAGACCCATATATCCATCTACTACCATTTTCCCTTCTTCCTGAAGGATATTCTTTAACATTTCTTATAGTTTCACTTCTGGTTGATTTTGATTGATGGATTTTGTTTCCTCATTGTGGGTTTTATTTTCCTGCTTCTTTTCACACCTGGTAATATTGGATGCCAGACATTGCACATTTTACCTTTTTGGGTGCTGTATATTTTTGTATTCCTATAAATATTGAACTTTGTTTTGGGACACAGTGAAGTTATCTGGAAACAGTTTCATTCTTTGGGTCTTACTTTTATGGTTTGTTGGGCAAGTCCAGAGCAGTATATAGTCTAGAGCTAATACTTCCCCACTGTTGAGGCAAGACTATTCTGAGTACTCTACTCAATTCTTTGTGAATTATGAAGTTTTCCAGTCTGACTGGTTGGGAACAGGCACTATCCTGACCCTGTGTGAGAGCCAAGCTCTGTGACCTCTAATCCTTTCAGGTGGTTCTTTGCTTGGTCTTAGTTATTTTCTGCACATGCATGTGCTGATAGGTACTCTACAGAATATATGAGGTAGCCCTATGAAGATATCCATCTCTCTCTCTCTCTCTCTCTCTCTCTCTCTCTCTCTCTCTCTCTCTCTCTCTCTCTNTCCCCCAATTCCCCAATAAAAATCTTTAAATAAATAAATAAATAAATAAAAGAAATTGAGGAAGACACAAAGAAATGGAAAGACATTTGTGTTCATGGATTGGGAGAATCAACATAGTTAAAATGGCATATTACCCAAAGCAATATACAGATTTAATGCAATCCCCATGAAAATTCCAATGGCTAGTGATGAAAGCAGAACTGACTCTGGGTGGTGAGCACACAGTGTGATATATAGATGATGTATTATGGAATTATACACTTGAAGCCTATGTGATTTTACTAACTGTTGTCACCCCCATAAATTTAATTTAAAAAATCCCAGTGACATATTTTGAAGAAATAGAACAAAAAATCATCAGATTTGTATGGAATCACAGAAGACCTCAAATAGCCAAAGCAATCCTAAGGAAAAAGAACAAGGCTGGAGGTATCACACTACCTGACTTCAGCTTGTACTTCAAAATGACAACCATCAAAACAGCATAGTATTAGCAGTAAAACAGATACACAGACACAGAGCAATGGAACAGAACTGAAAATCCACAAATAAACCCACATAAATATGAACAGATAATTTTCGACAAAGAAGCCAAAAACATACAATGGAAAAAAGGAATCCTTTTTAATAAATGCTGCTGTGAAAATTGGAAAGCTGAGTGCAAAAGAATGAAACTAGACTTGTATATATCACCATATACCAAAATTAACTGAAAATGGGTCAAAGACCTAAACATAAGACCTGAAACAATAAACTGCATAGAAGAACACATAGGTACTAATCTTATGCACCTTGGGTTCAAAGAGGATTTTATGAATTTGACCTCAAAGGCAAGAAAAGTGAAAGCTAAAATAAATGAATAAGACCATATCAAAGTAAAAAGCTTCTGCACAGCAAAAGAAACCATCAACAAAACACAGAGATGGGGCCAGCCGAGTGGCTCAGTTGGTTAAGAGTGCAAACTCTGAGCAACCGGGTTGCCGGTTCGATTCCCACATGGGCCAGTGAGCTGCGCCCAAGCTGAGCTGCCACTGAGCTTCCAACAGGTGGCAGGATGGCTCAGCTGGCAAGAGCACATGCTCTTAACAACAAGGTTGCCAGTTCGATTCCCACATGGGATGGTGGGCTACGCTCACCCACAACTAAGATTGAACAAGGCACCTTGAGCTGAGTGGCCACAAGCTGCCGACAGGCGGCTGGATGGCAACTGGACTTGGAGCTGAGCTAGCTGCGCCCTCCACAACTAAGATTGAAGGACAACAATTTAGCTGTTCCCCTTCTCCAACTTCCCAACACTCTTCTCCTTCCCCAATTCCCCAATGAAATCTTTAAAAACAAAACAAAACAAACAAACAAACAAACAAAAAACAACAAAGATGCAACCAAACAAATGGGAGAAGACATTTGAAAACAATGCCTCTGATAAGGGGCTAATATCCAAAATATATAAGGAACTCATACAACTGAACAACAAAAAGTCAAACAATCCAATTAAAAAATGGGCAGAGTACATGAACAGAAATTTCTCCCAAGGAGACATACAAATGTCCACTAGATATATAAATAAATGCTCAACTTCACTAGCTATTAGGGAAATGCGAATCAAAACCACCACGCGATATCACCTCATACCTGTTAGAATAGCTATAATTACCAAGACAAATAATTACAAGAGATGGAGAGGCTGTGCAGGAAAAGGAACTGTCCTGCACTGTTGGTGGGATTGTAAATTGGTATAGCCACTATGGAAAACAGTATGGAGGTTTCTCAAAAAATTAAGAATAGAATTACCATACGACTCAGCAATGTCTTTCCTGGGTATCTTCCCCAAAACGTGAAAACAAGTCTGCATAACGATATATGTATTCCGATGTTCACTGAAGCTTTATTTACAGTGGCTAAGACATGGAAACAACAAAAGTGTCCTTTGACAGATGATTGCATGAAGAAGATGTTGTATCCATACACATTGGAATACTACTCTGCCATAAGAAAAGATGAAATAGTGCCATTTGAGACAACATGAATGGACCTTGAAATTATTAGGCTAAGTGAAATAAGCCAGACAGAAAAAGTCGAGAACCATATGACTTCAATGATATGTGGGATATAAAACTGAAAGCAACAAAGGAACAAGAAAAAAAAAATAAAGAAACAAAAACTCATAGACACAGACAACAGTTTAGTGGTTACCAGAGAGCAAGGGGGGATAGGGGTTAATAGAACAGGCTAAAGGGGGTCAAATATATGGTGATGGAAGGAGAACTGACTCTGGGTCATGAATACATAATGCAATATAAAGATGATATATTATAGAATTGCACACTCGAAACCTATATCATTTTATTAACCATTGTCAGGCCAATAAATTTTAGCTAAAAAAAGAATTGTACACTTGAAACCTATGTAATTTTACTAACCATTGTCATACTAATAAATTTAATAATAAAATTTAAAAAAAAAGAAGATCAAACAGAGCTCAAAGTGAGTACAAGGAGGAAATTTAAAAGATCAGAGAGGAAATAAACAAACAGAGACAAAACAAAACAAAACAAAAAACCACAAAAATCAATGAAATCAAGAGCTGTTTTTTTGACACAATAAATACAATTGAAAAAGCTTTAACCAAACTCAACAAGAAAAAAAGAGAGAGGACCCAAAGAAATTAAATCACAAATGAAAGAAGTGACAACAGACACCACAGGAAAAAAAAATAAGAAAATACTATGAGCAACTAAACGCCAACAAATTTGACAATCTGGAAGAAACAGATAAATTCTCAGAAGCAAGAAGAAACAGAAAATCTGAACAGACCAATAATTGCCAACAAAATTGAATCAGTAATCAAGAAGTTCCCCACAAACAAAAGTTCTGGACGAGCTGGCTTCCAGGTGAATTTTGCCAAACGTTCAAAAATGAATTAACACCTATTCTCCTTAAGCTATTCCAAAAATCCAGGAGGGGGAAAGTCTCCCACACTCAATTTACGAGGCTACCATTACACTGATTATGAAACCAGACAAAGACATTACAAAAAAATAGGCCGATATCCCAAATGAACATAGATGCCAAAATCCTGAACAAAATATTATCAAACCAAATTCAGCAATACATTAAAAAGATCATACACCATGATCAAGTGGGATTATTACTGGGATGCAAGGTTGGCTCAATATCCACAAAACCACTAATGTGATACACCACATAAACAAAACGAAGGATAAAAATTATATGGTCATATCAATAGATGCACAAAAAGCATCTGAAAAAAATCCAGTATCCATTTATGATAAAAACTCTCAGCAAAGTGGGAATAGTGGAATCATATATCAACATAATAAAGGCCATGTATGACAAACTCACAGGTAATGTCATACTCAATGGGGAAAAGCTAAAAGCCCTCTCCTTAAGATCAGGAATAAGACAAGAATGCCCACGTTCATGACTTTTATTCAATATATTACTTGAGTTCCTAGCCACAGCAGTCAGGCAAAAAAAAAAAAAAAAGCATCCAAATGGGAAAGGAAGGGCCGGCCGAGTGGCACAGTCAGTTAAGAGCTCGCTCAAGATTTTGAGCTCTGAGCAACAG
>NW_017731560.1:2525355-2551845 GCF_001890085.2 Hipposideros armiger
TCTCTCTCTCTCTCTCTCTCTCTCTCTCTCTCTCTCTCTCTCTCTCTCTCTCTCTCTATCCCTCCCTCTCTCTCCTCTCCAGTTTTCTGCCCTGCCACCTTGGTCTCCCAGGATTGTAAGCTCCAATTCTTCAACTCAGGAAGTCTGCCAGGTTCTGGCTGTGTTTCCCCTCCTGGCACCATCTGGAATCTCCCTCAAAGCACTGAATTAGGGCTATCATATGACTAATCTTACTTGTTTCCCATATCTCAGGGATCTCTGTCCTTTGTTGCCTGATACTCAATGTCACGAAAACCAATGCTTAATATATTTTCTGTGGTCTTTTAGTTGTTTCAAGAAAGAGGGTAAATATGAACCCCTTTACTCTATCCTGATCGGAAGTTGAATTCCCAATTGAGTTTAAGTTCATAAGTCATGGAACTCTAATTTCCTTGGACTTTAACTCACAAAAGCAAGATAAGCTAATGTCTAATTCTAATTCTTGTAGATTTATATTTCCTTGTACTTTAACAAGCATATTAACTTTTTAAACTTTAAGTTTTCCTACAATCTTCAAAATGGAAGGAGATTTGCATTCCAGTTAAGAGCATCTAATACAATGAAGAGTTGTCTCTTCATTTTGATTTTTAATCTCATTGCAGAAACTTTGGCCAAGTACATTGCTTAACTCAACTAGACATAAATTTGAGGGTAAAAAGAACAGGTTTTAAGTTTTAATGTCTTGGGGTTTTTAGCCTTGAATTCATTCATAAAACATATATTTATTAAGTATCTACTATATGCCACATAATATAGATAGAGCAGTAAAGAGACACACAAAATCCCTTCCCTCATGCCTCAAGTAACATATTTTTGAAGGAGGAGACAGAAAATATTAATAAACAAGACAAATGAGTAAAATATATATAGACTCAGACTTTAGTAAGTGCCAAGCAGAAATAAGAAATAGGAAGAAAAATGCACTTTATTGGGTTTTTTGGGTTGTTTTTCTGTTTTTTTTAGCTGAGCCATCCTGCCACCTTTTGGCAGCTCAGCAGCAGCTCAGCTCGGGCCAGACATCGAACCGCTGTTGCTCAGAGCTCAAACTCTTGAGTGAGCCCTTAACCAACTGAGCCACTCGGCCGGCCTGAAAAATGCACTTTAAATAGAGTCATCAGGGAAGGTCCTTTGAGTAGATAACGTTTAAGCAAATATCTGAAGGAAATAAGAAAGCAAGCCATGAAGATATCTGAGAGAAGAGTGGTTCAGACAGAGGAAACAATGAGTGCAAAGGCACTGAGGTAAGGCGTAGGGAGTTTGAGGAGCAGCAACATGTTCTGTGTTGCTGGAGAGGAGTGAGCACGGGGAGGAGCAGTAGGAGATGAGGGCAGAGAAGTAACAGGCAACTAGATCATGCAGGTCTTGAAGTGGAAAGATGGCTTTTCTTTGAGAGTGATGGAAAGCCATTGGAGGGTTTGAGCAGAGGAGTGACATGACATCACTCAAATTTTAACATGGTCACTTTGGCTACTATGTAGAAAATAAACTCTGGGGGCAAGCTGAAGGGCAAGAGAGAAAACATGAAGACCAGCTAATAAGCTATTACAATAATGCAGGGAAGAAATTATGGCGCCTTCCACTAGTGTAGTAGCAGTAGAGGTGGTATGAGTTGATTGGATTATGAATATCTTTTAAAGGTAGAGACAATAGAGTTTGCTGATGAACCTTTTTCTTTAAGATTGTAAGAGAAAGACACGAATCAAGGATGACTACAGGGTATAAAGGGCCTGAGCGATTGGCTTGCTATTATTGAGATAAATAGAGAAGACTTGGAAAAGCAGTTTTTAGGGGAGTAGATCAGGAGTTCTGGACATTTTAAGTCTGAGTTATCAATTAGACATCCAATTGGAGATATCTAGTAAGTGGTTGGATATATGAGTGTGGAGTTCTATACTATAAAGAGGTCTGCACTGGAGATATAAATGTAAGAATTAACAGCATGATTGTAGGATTTACAAAAGAGAAGAGGTTCCAAGATGGAGCCCTGTGAAACTCCAATGTTTAGGTGTCAGGAAAATAAGGTGGAAATAGCAACGGTGTTAGAAACAACAGCCAGAGACATAGAATGTGTTGTCCTGCAAGCCAAGTGAAGGGAGAGTTCAAGGTGGGGAAAGTAATAAATTTTGTCAAATGCTGCTTATAAGACTAATAAAGTGAGAACTGAGAATTGATCATTGGCAATAAGGAGGTCACCGATGGCTTTGAAAAGTGCAATTTCAATAGAGGAAAGGGGCAAAAAACTAATTAGTATGGGTTCATGAGAGAACAGAAAGAGAGGAATTGGAGACACAAAATATAAATAACTCTTCCAAGCAGTTTTGCTGCAAACAGGAGGGGGAGAAATACATAGAAGAAGGAAGTAGAGAGAGGGCTTCTGCTTTGTTGTTTTTAGAATAGGAGAAATGTTTAAGTATGGGAAAGCTCCACTAAACACAGAAAACATGAAGATGTTGGTGCATGAAGAAGTGTTGGAGTAACATCCTTAAATAGAGGAGAGGGCATTGGGTCTAGTGTATAAGGAGAGAGCCTTTGCTAGGAGCGGGGAAGTGCATCTGTAGTACAGGAAATAAGGCACAGTATAAAGGGCACAGATGCAAGTAGGTGGGTATATATAATGGTATGAACTTATGAAAAATCTCTTATGTATGCTTCTATTTTCTTAGTGAAATAGCAAGCAAAAGCATCATCAGCTGAGAGTGAGGATGCGAAAGGAGATGTTAGAGTTTGAGGAGTGAGGTCAGGGTATGAAATAATCATCAGGGAGAGTGAATAGACTAGGGAAATGTACGAAGTCTGACAATTAAGTTCACAAACTATCCTAGAAAAAGTGATATATACCTCATTGCCGAATATCACTACGGTCACCTTCTAAGTACTCCCCTTGGGAAGCTATGCACCCATGCCAGTGCCTAGTTCACCCTTCAAAGCAAATTTAGAACTCTTTTTCTGAAATGGTCATCAGAGCTGTCATCGTATTACCCTTGATGTCCTGAATTGTCATCCAAATGTCTTCCTTTCAATATTTCCTTTATCTTCAGGTAAAGAAAGAAGTCATTGGGGACCAGATCAGGTCAGTAGGGAGGGTGTTCCAATACAGGTATTTGTTTACTGGCTAAAAACCACCTCACAGACAGCGCCATGTGAGCTTGTGCATTGTCATGATGTAAGAGCAATGAATTGTTGGCGAAAAGTTCCAGTCATCTAACTTTTTCATGCAGCCTTTCCAGCACTTCCAAATAGTCAACTTGGTTAACTGTTTGCCCAATTGGTACAAATTCATAATGAATAATCCCTGTGATATCGAAAAAAAGGTTAACAACATCATTGCAACAAGTTCGCAAACTTAATTGTCAGACTGTGTGTGTGTGTGTGTGTGTGTGTGTGTGTGAACTCTTCTTTATCCAATTGTCTATTCATGAACACTTAAAATGCTTCCATATCTTGGCTATTGTAAATGATGCTGCCATGAACTTAGGTGTGCATATATCTTTTCAAATTAGTTTTGGGTTTCTTCTCATAAATACCCAATTTATGGAATTGCTGGGTCATAAGGTAGTTCTATTTTTAATTCGTTGAAGAACCTCCACACTAATTTCCATATTGACTGCACCAATTTGCAATCCCACCAACAGTACACAAGGGTTCCCTTTTCTCTACATCCTCACCAACACTTGTTGTTTGTTGATTTATTGATGATGGCCATTCTGAAAGGGGTGAGGTGATATCTCACTGTGGTTTTTATTTGCATTTCTCTGAAGATTAGTAACATTGAGCATCGTTTACTGCCTATGTTTTCTTCAAGGAGTTTTATGGTTTTGGATATTAAGTCTTAAATGCATTTTGAGCTTATTCTTGTACATGGTGTAAAAAGATAGTCCAGTTTTTTGTGTTTTTTTTTTGTTTTTTTAAAAGATTTTTATTGGGGAATTGGGGGGATGGGAACAGTGCTGGGGAATTGGGGGAAGGGGAACAGACAAGTTGCTGTCCTTTTGTTCTTCAGTCTAGTTGTAGAGGACGTTGCTTCACTGGCCCAAGTTGGCACCATCATTGTGCTCTTCCTGGCCGAGGCAGATCAGTCGCCGGCTTCTGGACGGCCGCTCACTGCGGCTGCTGGCCGCTCACGCTGGCTGCTGGCTACACACAGTAGCCCATGGCAACCCACTGCCACAGGGGCTGCAGGCTACGCCATCGCCGGTGACTCATGGCAGCCCAGCTCCAGGTTGAGCTGTTGTTCAGCATCTTAGCTGTAGAGGGCAGTGTCACTGGCCCTCATATGTGGGATCCAAACCGGGGTCCTCTGGCGTCCCAAGCCAGTTCTTAACCATCGCGCCACTCGGCCGGCCCGTAGTATGTACTTTTTAACGATGTTAATTCTTCCTATCCGTGAACACAATAGATGCTTCCGTTTACTGTATTTTCTCCAATTTCTTTCTTCAATGTCTTATAATTTTCTGAGTCTAAGTCTTTTACCTCCTTGGTTAAATTTATTCCTAGGTATTTTATTTTATTTTACTTTTTGATGCAATTGTAAATGGGATTGTTTTCTTAATTTCTTTTTGATAGTTCATTATTGGTGTATAAAAATGCAACCAATTTCTAAATATGAATGTATCCTGCCAGACTACTGAATTCATTCATCATTTCTAATAGCTTCCTGGTGGAATCTTTAGGGTTCTATCTATACTATCACGTCATCTACAAATAATGATGGTTTTATGTCTTCCTTTCCCATTTGGATGCCGTTTATTTCTTTTTCTTGTCTGATTGCTGTGGCTAGGGCTTCCAGTACTATGTTGAATACAATTGGTCAAAGTAGACATCCTTTTCTTGTTCCCTAAGGAGAACATTTTCAGCTTTTTACCCTTAAGTGTGATGTTACCTGTGGGTTTGTCATAATTGGGCTTTATTATGTTGAAGTATGTTCTCTCTATTCCCACTTTGCTGAGAGTTTTTATCATAAATGGATATTGGCTTTTGTCAAATGCTTTTTCTGTATCCATTTATATCATCATATGATTTCTATCCTTGATTTTGTTTATGTGATGTATCTCATTAATTCATTTGCAGATATTATCCCAACCTTGCATCCTAGGAATAAATCCCACTTGATTGTGGTGTATGATCTTTAATGTATTACCAAATTCAGTTTGTTAATATTTTGTTGAGGATTTTTGCATCAGGGATATTAGCCTGTAATTTTCTTTCTTTCTTTCTTTTTCTTTCTTTCTTTCTTCCTTTCTTTTTCTTTCTCTCTCTTCTCTCTCTCTCTCTCTCTCTCTCTCTCTCTCTCTCTCTCTCTCGTCTTTGTCTGGTTTTGGAATCACAGTAATGGTGGCCTTGTAAAATTAGCTTGGGAGCTTTCCTTCTTGAATTTTTTTGAATAGTTTGAGAAGGATAGGTGTTAATTCTTCTTTGAATGTTTGGTAAAATTCACCAAAACATGTGGCCCAAGACTTTTGTTTGTGGGGAGTTTTTTTGATTGCTAATTCGATTTTGTTTGGAGTAGTTGGTGTTCAGGTTATGTTTCTTCTCAATTCAGTCTTGGATCATTGTATGTCTAGGCATTTACCCATTTCTTCCAGATTGTTCAATTTTTTGGGATATAATTGTTCATAGTATTTTCTTATAATCCTCTGTATTTCTGTGGTGTCAGTTGTCACTTCTCTTTCATTTCAGATTTTATTTATTTGGAACATCTCTCATTTTTTTATGATGAGTCTGGTTAAAGGTTATCAATTTTGTTTATCTTTTCCAAGAACCAGCTCTTGGTTTCATTGATATTTTGTATTTTTATAATTAAAAAAATATTAAATTGTTTTATTTTTTTTACTATTGACACACAATATTATATTAGTTTCAGGTGTACAACATAGTGATTAGAAATTTAAATAAGTTAAAAAATAATCATGCTGATAAATCTAATACCCATCTCACACTATACATAATTATAATATTATTGACAATATTTCTTCTGCTATATTTTACAACCCCATGACTATTTTGTAACTATCAATTTGTACTTCTTATCCCTTCCCATTTTTTACCAATCTCCCCAACCCCACTCCCATCTGGTAACCATCAAAATGTTCTCTGTGTCTATGAGTTTGTTTCTGTTTTGTTTGTTCATTTATTTTATTCTTATTTCCCACATATAAGTAAAATCATATGGCATTTGTCTTTCTCTATCTGGATTACTCCTCTCAGCACGATATCCTCTATGTTCACCCATGTTGTTACAGATGGCAAAAGATTTCACTTTTCTGGCTGAGCAATATTCCATTGTATATAGATGCCATTTCTTCCATATCCATTCACCCACCAATGGACACCCAGGTGCCTCCATGTCTTGGCTATTGTAAATAGCATGGCAATGCACATGTGGATGCAGGGCCAGCCAAGTGGCTCATTGGTTAAGAGTTGGCTTGGGAGAGCGAGCTCTGAGCAGCAGGGCTGCAGGTTCGGATCCCACATGGGCCAGTGATGCTGTGCCCACCACAGCTAAGACGGTGAACAACAGCTCGACCTGGAGCTGGGCTGCCGTGAGTCATTGGTGGCAGGGTAGGCTGCAGTGGACTGCCATGAACTACTGTGAGTGGCCGGCAGCCAGTGTGAGCGGCTAACAGCTGGCGTGAGCTGCTGTGAGCTGCCGTGAGCAGCCGTTCAATTGCCGGCAACCAACTGCCTCACCTGGGAAGAGCACAATGATCACAATACCAACATGTGCCAGTGAAATGACATCCTCCACAACTAGAGTGAAGAATAAAATGACAGCAACTTGTCTGTTCATCTTCCCCGATTTCCCAACGCTGTTCCCCTCCCCCAATTCCCCAATAAAATCTTAAAAACCAAACAAACATATGGATGTACATGACCCTTCAAATTAGTGTTTTGGGTTTCTTCAGATGAATACCCAGAAGTGGGATTACTGGGTCTTTCTTTATCTCTTGTTATAGCCTTAGTTTTTTTGTTTTAAATATTTTTTTATTGGGGAATTGGGGGATGGGAACAGCACTGGGGAATTGAGGGAAGGGGAACAGACAAGTTGCTGTCATTTTGTTCTTCAGTCTAGTTGTGAAGGACGTTGCTTCACTGGCCCAAGTTGGCACCATCATTGCGCTCTTCTCTGGCGAGGCAGATCAGTCACCGGGTTCTGGATGGCTGCTCACTGCNGCTGCTGGCCGCTCACGCTGGCTGCTGGCTACACACGGTAGCCCATGGCAACCCACTGCCACAGAGGCTGCAGCCTACGCCGTCGCTGACAACTCAGGGCAGCCCAGCTCCAGGTTGAGCTGTTGTTCACCGTCTTAGCTGTAGAGGGCAATGTCACTGGCCCTCATATGTGGGATCCAAACCGGGGCCCTCTGGCATCCCCAGCCAGTTCTTAACCATCACACCACTTGGCCTGCCCAATTATAGCCTTAGTTTTAAAGTCTATTTTGTTTGGTATAAATATTGATAATGCAACTTTTTTTTTTACTTCCATTTTTGTGAAATGTCTTTTTCCATCCTGCTAGCTTCAGTCTGTGTGTATCTTTTGATCTGAAGTGAGTCTGTTTTAGGCAGCATATGAAAGGGTCTTGTTTTTTTATTCATTCAGCCACACTATAACTTTTGATTGAAGAATTTAATTCATTTAATTTAAAGCAATTGTTAATAGATATGGCTTACCATCATTTTACTATTCATATTTTTTATCTTTGTTTACTTCTTGTTCTTAAAGAAGTCCCTTTAACATTTCTTATAATACTGGTTTGGTGGTGATGAACTCCTTTAGCTGTTTCTTGTCTGGGATGCTCTTTATCTCTCCTTCAATTTTAAGTGATAGCTTTTCCGGATACAGTAATCTTGGTTGTAGGTCCTAGCTTTTTATCACTTTGAATATTTTGTGCCAGTCACTTCTGGCTTGCAAAGTTTCTGTTGAGAAGTCAGCTGACAGCCTAATGGGAGCTCCTTTGTAGGTAACTAACTGCATTTCTCTTGCTGTTCTTAAGATTCTGTCTTTGTCTTTAACTTTTGGCATTTTAATTCTGATTTGTCTTGGTGTGGGCCTCTTTGGGTTCATCTTGTTTGGGACTCTCTGCACTTCCTAGACTTGTATGTTATTTTCTCCACCAGGTTAGGAAAGCTTTCTGTCATTAGTTCTTCAAATAGATTTTCAATTCATTGGTTCTCTCTTATTCTGGTACCTCTATGATGTGAACATTACTACACTTGATGTTGTCCCAGAGGCCCTTTAAACTATATTCATTTAAAAAAAATTTTTATTTTTCTATTCTGATTGGGTGTTTTCTGTTACCTTATGTTCCACATCATTGATTTGAGCCTCTGCTTCATCTAATCTACTGTTGATTCTCTATAATGTAGTCTTCATTTCAGTTATTGTATTCTTCATTTTTGACTGGTTCTTTTTTGTTTTCTATATTTATTTTTATGTTTCCTATCTCTTTGTTGAAGTTCTCCCTGAGGTCATTGAGCATCCTTATAAGCAGTGTTCTGAATTCTGCATCTGGTTGACTGCTTGTCTCCATTTTGTGTAGTTCCTTTTCTGTAGCTTTGTTCTGTTCTTTCATTTGGGACATGTTTCTTTATTTCCCCATTTTGGCTCCCTCCCTTTGTTTGTTTCTATGTATTAAGTAGACTTGCTACATCTCCCAGTGTTGGCAGGGTGACCTTATGTAGTAGGTGTCCTGTGAGGCTCATTGGCACAGTCTCCCTTGTCACCTGAGTTGGGTGCTCCAAGTGTGTCCCTTTTGTAGGCTGTGTATGCCCTCTTGTTTTAATTGAGTCTTGATTGCTGTTGGCATGTCAGTGGGTAGGATTGACCTTCAGGGTGACTGTCTGTGAGGGTTAGCCATGACTACAATGTACAAGTTGCTCTGCAGGGTCTGACCCCATAAAGCAGGATTCACCCCAGTAGGCTCTGGTGTCTGCTGAGACCACTCTTTGGGTGTGCTGCTTATGGGGTCTAATGGAGCTGGAGGCAGTTCCTATTATTAACTCTATTTTAGAGGTGAAGGAGTTCAGGCAAAGTTAATTAACTTGACTAAGATCAGACAACCAGTAAGATGACACTGTAGGACTTCAAACTTAGGAAGTATGATTCCAAAGCTACCTTCTTAACCTTTAAATTATACTACAAAATAGTCAGCAACTGAGCAGGCAATATATGTTGCCTAGTTACAGCAAGAGCACCAAAGCACATTCCATGGTGAATTACTGAAATCCATAGAAACAAAACCTGGATCTAGGCAAAGATTTTGTGAATTTAGGTGATGAGATTTCTAGGCCCCTGGTGAGGTCCAGCCTGGGTCCCTGTGATGATCAGTATCTGTGACTTCTTACAGAAATCCAGAGATTTATAGTTATTTGGGGACCAAACGGATACCATGTTCCTCACTACATTTAATAGGAAGTGGAAATATGCACTTCACAGTCAGTCAGTGACTTATAATACATTTATTGAATGCCCACTTGGTGCCAGGATCTGTGCTAGTAGACTCAGGGTATATGACAGTGGATATCACTGATGTGGTTCTATCCTAATGGAACTTCCTGTATAGTATGTTCATCACAGTAAGACAACTAAGAAGCCCTCTGCTTGAGAGGATGATGGAGACAAGATAACTGAACTCGATAGGGACCATGCCAGAGAGAAAACATGGTGTGCAGAAAAACTGAGGTCATGTAACATCATCAAATACTTGATTCAGGCTGGAATGACTGGGGGAAGCAGTGAATCAGGAGTAGTTCACAAAGGCCTTAGAAGAGGACGTAGCTTTTGGAGAGGCAATTCTGGCAGGTGAGACTTGTTAAGAGATGTCAGTGGAAGCCTTCAAACGACATAGCTGTGGAATTTAGTTCAGCTACCTAATGAGCAGTCTTACCACAAACCAAAGTGTTATGACTGGGGATGAAAGAATGAAGAGTTCCCCAAATTAGGAATAAGGAACAGCCCATCGACATGGATAGGAGGGGTGGAACTAGGTGAATAGAACAGAAAAATCTATGGTCTGAACCTAATCAGTGTGACCTAATCTAAACTGAGGGAAGTCAGGAGATACACTTGTAACTTTTTAAAGTGGATTTCCTCTGTTATGCCATGCCTGTAGGCCAGGAGTAGCAAAGAAGATTGTCCTCTCTATAGCTTTATGATGCAGACAGGGACTAGTACTGGAGAGAAAAAAAGAGGTCAAAATCCAAAGCTATGTGGTCTTTCGTGGAGGAACCTCTGTGACCTTAGATGGTGGCAAGAGAACATTAGCTACAAGGTACCCTAGCTGTAGGCAGTCTCAGGTCCAAAAAATCAGAGAGGCAGAGACAGACCTCGGGTGTCATCCCAGTACTTCTGATACTGGGCATTTCATTGCTTCACTTGCCCCAAGTTTGATTTTGATCCGTAGACTATCACAACTGGAGGGGTCATTATAAACCTACAACAGTCACTCTTAACCTAATGCTGCTTCTTCTTCTTTGTCGTCTTCTTCTTCATTTACTTTTTGGTTTAAATTAATTAATTTATAAGAAAGGATTTACAGAAAAACTTACACTGTTGTGAAGTAAGAAGAAATCATTGTAATATACATATTTTCACTTTTGCTAATTCAATATTGATTTCTACTCTGCACACATTCCTATTTAGTTTGACTTGCTTCATATTTATTCATTTTCCAACATGAAGCAACCTTCAAGGAGACAGTTCAGCTGAACTGTTACTCTTAAAGTGTATAATGAGCCTTGTGCTCAAAGCGTTTTATGAATTTTAACATTTTTAACGAGCCTGTGAGGCTGATCAACATGGTGGTTTTTCACTGATATTTCTTATTTGGAAGGTGGCAAAAAACGACTAGAATCTTCCCAAGTCTCCTGGTTGCTTATATTCATATCACAGCACAGTTGGGTAAGTAGTAGAGATTGAATAATAAGTAATTCTCCAAACACAGCTGGGGGAGACAAGTTTGTTTTTAGAAAGTACACTAAGTCATTATAAACTTTCCTAATGATAATTTGTCCCAGGGTTCTTTTGATACTTAGGAAGGGAAATATTAATCCTTGTGCACAGTACTCTTATTTATGGCATTATAGATTTCTTCTCCAGCCATTGTTCTATAGCAAGGTTATTTATTGGACTTGCTGCAGAATCGGGAGCATGAAGACGTCTTCTTTCGTAATCTGAGTTGGTGACAGCCTTCTCATTTCCTGCCAAAGTGTGGATAAGACCACACTTTTCACCCTGGTGGCTGCACATCTTGAACAATATCAGCTCAATTTACGGCTTGTTCCTTCTGGTACTCCTCCAGCTGCATTAGGGGCCAGAAGTAGATGAGGTAGAAGGCGGCACTGATCAGGGAGATTAAGCTGCAGAAAATGAGTGCAGTCTCCAGGTTCCAGGACATAGTGTCTTGCCAGGAACTGACGGGACCAACTGAGAGTCCCGCCCTCTCAGAATCTTGGCTTCTGCCAGACAGGCCATGATCCTGCTCCTAATGCTTCTTTTTAATAATAAAATATTAACACAGAAATGGCAGCATGAGGAGTGCTTCTTGAAACCTCCCCTGGAAGTTACAACAAATTGAACAGCTATAATTCAACCAAGGAATACTTAAGCAACACACAAGCACCTCTGAGAGATCTGCACATTGAATCACCTGAAGGGGAGCAAATCAGGCGAGCAGGAGAGGAGAAAGGGGGGAAGTGCAAAGACGCAGGCCAAGGGGCACAGGACACAATCCGGAACTCACTGTGTTCTTGGGAGAGGAAAGGATCCAGGCTGCAGACATGCTCCCTGTTGCCCACAGTCCTGCCTGAGGGATCAGCATATAACATGGCTGACCCAACACTCACGGCAAGAGACCTCTGGTGAGAACTGTGGTTTAAGCCCGCACTTCCAGGCAGAAAACAGAAAACAAAAACAGTCAGCCTGGCCACCCCCCTCCTGTTCCAGAGATCACCCCACTCCCACCCTCCCAGGGTTAGAAGAGGGTTCCAGAAGAAACGGTAACAGTGTCACATTAAAAAACAGAATATCTATACCCCTGAGAACTGAGGTGATGGCCCCAGCAGCTGCAGATGCACAGCGTGACTGACTAATTCCAGTGTTTGGGAAAGAGCTGTAAGAGCGAGAAAACTGTGGGCTGGCAGTTGCCATTGCTCAGAACCACAAATGCACCAGACGTTTCTCACAGCCCAACCCGCCCCCACCTTTCTGGGCAGATCCATGCAGGGGCAACCGGAGCCGCTGACACACACAGGCTCTGCATCAGGCTACAGGGGAAGCACTGGGATTTCAGAAGCTTAGAACTCTATCGGCCTCCACATCCTCCTACAGAGTCAGTGCCCTGACACCCAGGTGACCTGCTCACAGAGGACAGGCCCACCTTCATGAAACCCCGTCACATGAGAAACTGGAAAAGCACATGAAAAAGTGAAATGCTACAGCATGAGAGAAAATAAAAGGCTGCAGTGGGAGAGAAAATAAAACATTCCAACAACACCTACTGAAAAGAAAAGGAAAGACCTCCTCAATCAACCTGCTGCAGAACCCATTCCTGTAGATGCCCAGGAACAGAAATAATAATACATTAATTGCCATGAATAACCAAGGTAACAAGGCAGCTAAGAAAGAAAACGAAAACTCTCCATACAATGAACTAAAAGACATGGAAATACATGACTTAAATGACAGAGAATTCAAGATTCCAGTTCTGAAAAAACTCAAAGAGATGCAAGAAAACACAGATAGGTGGTTTAATGAACTCAGAAACACAAAAAATTAAATGCATATTTTACCAAAGACATTGAAACTATAAAAAAGAGCCAAATAGAAATTCTGCAGATGAAGAACTCAATATGAGAAATGAAGAATGAAATAGCCAGCTTAGGTAATAGAGCTGACCAGATGGAGGCAACAATTAGGGATATCAAAAATAGAAATCTGGAAATGACATAGATAGACGAAGAGAGAGACTTGAGTCTTAAAAGCAATGAAAGAACTCTACAAGAATTTTCTGACTCTGCCAGAGAAGAGCAACATAAGAATAATGGATACCAGAAGGAGAAAAGAAGGAGAAGGGAACAAAAAGTATATTGAAACAAACAGTTGATGACAACTTCCCAAACTTACGGAAAGAATTGTATCCTCAAATCCAAGAAGCACACAGAACACCTAATTACCTCAATCCCAATAAGTCTCCAAGGCACAATGTATTGAAGCTGTCAAAAATTAATGTCAAAGAATGAATTTTCAAGGCAGCCAAGGAAAGGAAGATGGTAACCTAGGGAAAGCCCATTAGACTATCATCAGAATTTTCAGCTGCAACTCTAAAAGCCAGGAAGGAGTGGAATCAAATATTCAAACTATCAAAAGAGAGAAATTACCAGCCAAGAATAACATATGCAGCAAAGATATCCTTTATATATGAAGGAGAAATAAAGAGTTTTCCAAACAAACAGAAGTTGAGGGAATTTTCTAATACACAACTTATAGGAAATACTGAAGGAGGCTATTGGACCTGACAAGAAAAACCAAAAGAATAAAAATCATGAGTAAAATTACAGACTGACAGACAGAAGCAGGAAATGGCAACCCCTACACAAAATAGAGCACTATACACTTAAACATAACATAAAGGGTAAAGAAGATGAAAACATTAAAAAAAAGGAAAAAGAGAAAAAAAGGCAACTTGCTACTGCAACTCAGAAATCGACTCACAGCGTAATTGTGGATAACTTGTGACAACAAACACATAAAAAGGGAGAGAGTAAAGGTCTGAATCTGCAAAGGGGAATGGAGATAAGAAGCATGCAAAAAGGACTACTGTATATATGAAACTTTCTTTTACATAAACTTAGCAGTAACCACTCAAAAAAATCCATAACTGAGGTATTTCACATAAAAAAAGGAAGAAACAGAGGGAAAAATCATAGAATAACACCACAATAAAATAACACACAGCAACAAAAAGGGAAAGGAACAACGGAGACACCAAGACACCAGAAAGCAAAAGACAAAATGGATATAGGAAATCCTCGTATATCAATAATCACCCTAAATGTAAATGGACTGAATTCACCAATAAATGGGCACAGAGTAGCAAATTGGATCAAAAAACAAAACCCAACCATATGCTGCCTCCAAGAGACACATCTCACATACAAGGAAAAAATATACTCGAAGTGAAAGGGTGGAAATTGATACTCTAAGCAAATGGTATCCAGAGAAAAGTGGGTATATTCATACTTATATCAGCTGAAACAGACTTTGGGATAAAAAAGGTAACAAGAGACAAGGATGGACATTTCATAATGATAAAGGGGACAATACAACAAGAAAACATAACAGTCATCAATATGTATGCCCCCAATCAGGAAGTACCAAAATATACAAAGCAACTACTAAGAGAACTAAAGGGAGAAATTGACCAAAACACAATTGCAGTAGGGAACCTAAATATGAATAGATCATCCAAACAGAAATTTAGCAAGGAAATATCAGCCCTTAATGGCACTTTAGACCAAATGGACATACATAATTGACATTTATAGAGCACTTCATCCTAGAACACCACACTATACATTCTTTTCTAGTGTACATGATACATTCTCCAGGATAGACCACATATTGAGACATAAAGCTAACCTCAGCAAATTTAAGATTGAAATCATACCCAGCATATTCTCTGATCTCAAGGCTTTGAAATTGGATATCAACTGCAAAAAGAAAGCAGGAAAAACCATAAATAGGTGGAGATTAAACAACCTGCTTTCAAAGAATGACTGGGTCAAAGAAGAAATAAGAGGAGAGATCAAAAGGTACATAGAAACAAATGAGAATGAAAATGAATCCTATCATATGGGATGTAGCAAAAGCAGTAATAACAGGGAAATTTATATCATTACTGGTCTATCTCAATCAACAAAAATATCCCAGATAAACAACCTAATATTACACCTTAAAGAAATAGTAGAAACAGAACAAATGAAATCCAAAGTCAGCAGAAGGAAGAAAATAATAAAAATTAGGGCAGAACTAAATGAAATACAGAACAAAAAGACAACAGAAAAAATTAATGCAACAAAGAGCTGGTTCTTTCCAAAGATTGATAAAATTGACAAACCCTTGGCTAGACTCACTAAAAGATAAAAAGAGAAAAGACACAAATGAACAGAATCCAAAATGAAAGAGATGTCACCACGGCTACCACAGACATAGAAAGAATCATACAAGAATACTATGAAGGACTATATGCTACCAAATTCAATAACCTAGAAGAAATGGACAAGTTCTTAGAAACATATAGCCTTCCTATACTGAATTGTGAAGAACTGGAAAATCTAAATAAACCGATCCACAATAAGGAAATTGAATCAGTCATCAAAAACCTTCCTCAAAACAAAAGTCCAGGACCAGATGGCTTCACTAGTGAATTCTACCAAATATTCAAAGAGGATCTAACACATGTCCTCCTCAAACTCTTTCAAAAAAATTGAAGAAAAGTCAATACTTCTTAATGCATTTTATGAGGACAATATTACCCTGATACCAAAATCTGATAAGGATAACATAAAAAAAGAAAATTACAACCCAAAATCTCTGATGAATACAGATGCAAAAATCCTAAACAAAATTCTAGCAAATCCAATACAACAGTGCATTAAAAAGATTATACACCACGGTCAAGCTTGGTTCATCCCATGGGCACAAGGATGGTTCAACATACTCATATAGAAATCTACCAGTGTCATACACCACATAAACAAAATAAAATATAAAAATCATAAGATTATATCAAGAGATACAGAAAAAGCATTTAACAAGATACAACATTCATTTATGATTAAAACACTTAATAAAAGGTGCATAGAAGCAAAATACTTTCACATAATAAAGGCCATATAGACAAACCCTCACTTATCATAATTAATGGTGAAAAACTGAAGTATTTTGCTCTAAGTTCAGGAACAAGACAGGGTTGTTCCCTATCACCACTGTTATTCAACCTAGCATTGGAAGTCCTAGCCAGAGCAATCAGGCAAGAGAAAGAATTAACAGGCATCTGAATTGGAATGAAGAAGTTAAATTGTCACTTTTTGCAGATGACATGATTCTTTATTTAGAAAACCCTAAAGACTCCACCAAAAAGCTATTAGAAACAATAAACTAATACAGTAAAGATGCGGCTACAAAATCAATGTACAAAATCCATTGCATTCATATATACTAACAACAAAATCTCAGAGAAAGAAATGAAGAAAAAAATTCCTTTTTTAATTGCAACAACGACAAAAAAATACCTAGGAATAAATTTAACAAAGTATGTGAAGGACCTATATACTGAAAACTATAAGAAATTGAAGAAGACACAAAGAATTAGAAAAACATTCTGCGTTCATGGATGGGAAAATCAACATAGTTAAAATGGTCATATTACCCAAATAAATATACAGATTTAATGCAATCCCCATCACAATCCCAATGGCATTTTTTCTAAGAAATAGACCAAAAAATCATTAGATTTGTGTGGAATCACAAAAGACCCCAAATAGCCAAAGCAATCCTAAGAAAAAAGAATAAGGCTGGAGATATTACACTCCCTGACCTCAGCTTGTACTACAGAGCAATAATAATCAAAACAGCATGGAGTTAGCAGAAAAACAGACACACAGACCAATGGAATAGAATTGAAAATCCAGAAATAAACCCACTTAACTTGGATAGATAATTTTCAACAAAGGAGCCAAAAACATAAAATGGGGAAAAGGAAGCCTCTTCAATAAATGGTGCTGAGAAAATTGGAAAGTTGAGTGCAAAACAATGAAGCTAGACTGCTATGTGTCTCCATATAACAAAATTAACTCAAAATGGATCAAAGACCTAAACATAAGACCTGAAACAATAAAGTGCATAGAAGTAAACATAGGTATTAAACTTATGCATCTTGGGTTCAAAGTGGATTTCATGAATTTAACCTCTAAGGCAAGGGAAGTAAAAGCTTAAATAAATGAATGGGACTATATCAAAGTTAAAACCTTTTGCACAGCAAGAAAAACCATCAACAAAACAAAGAGGGAACCAACCAAATGGGAGAAGATATTTGCAAACAATGCCTCTGACAATGGGCAAATATCCAAAATGTATAAGGAACTCGTACAACCCAACAACAAAAAGACAAACAATCCAATTAGAAAATTGGCAGAAGACATGAACAGAAATTTCTCCAAAGAAGACATACAAATGGCCTACAGATATATGAAAAAATGCTCGACTTCACCAGCTATTAGGGAAATACAAATGAAAACCACAATGAGATATCACTTCACACCTGTTAGAATGGCTATCATCAACAAGACTACTACTACTAATAATAATGATAATAATAATAATAATATGTGTTAGAGAAGATGTGGAGAAAAAGGAACCCTCATACACTGTTGGTGGGAATGTAGATTGGTGCAGCCACTATGGAAGGCAGTGTAGAGTTTCCTCAAAATATTAGGAATAGAATTACCATATGACACAGCAATCCCCCTCCTGGGCATCTACCCCCAAAATCTGAAAACATTTATCCATAAAGATACATGTGCTCCAACGTTCATTGCAGCTTTATGGTGGCCAAGACATGGAAACAACCAAAGTGTCCTTCAATAAATGATTGGATAAAGAATATGTGGTATGTATACTCAATGTAATACTATTCTGCCATAAGAAAAGATGAAATACTGCCATTTGCGACAAGATGGATGGATTTTCAGATTATTATGCTAAGTTGAGAACCATATGACTTCACTCATATGTGGAATCTAAAACTGAAAGCAACAAAGGAACAAAACAAAGAAAGAAAGAAACAAAAACTCATAGACAACCATTACCAGAGGGTAAGCGGGGAGTGGAGGGATTGTAAAAGAGGTTAAAGGGAGTCAAATATTGGTGATGGAAGGAGAACTGACTCTGGGTGGTGAACACACAATGTGATATATAGATGATGTATTACAGAATTGAACACTTGAAACCTATGTAATTTTACTAACCATTGTCACCCCAATAAATTTAATTAAAAAAATAGAAATCTGAAAAAAAAATTTAACTCCTCCATTATCTTAAAATAAAAAAAGATAGGCAATTCAATTTGCCTATACATGTAATTAAAAAGAAGTCTTATAATGTAAAGGAGGGAAAAAATGGAAAGTGATTTATTATAAAACAATATTTATTACTGTATGTAAAGGCTTAGGCAGAAAAACAGGAGTAGACAAATATGCTCCAACAAATTTCCCAAACTTCCCAAACTTAGAATGATGTACAAGCCCTGGTGAGAAACATTGCTCTGCACTGACCTCAGTTCCCATGTGAGCAAACTGGATCTCAGAGAAAGGATCACATCATGCTGCCTTTCTTTTGCTGGGTCGTTGCAGCCTTTCAGTGGGGTCCACTTAAAATTTTCAATCAGAAATGTTCTGGAACTCCAAGCATAGGACCATGAAGCTCATGCTCTCTTTTGCAACTTGTTGCCATATAGACCAGGGATTAAATGCATGGGGTTTGGAGTTAAAAATCTTTGAATGTTGGCTGCCACTCAGCAGTTATGTGACCCTGTGCCAGATACTTAACTGTCTGACTCTGTTTTGTCATATGTAAATTGGAGATAGACTAGTACCTACTCCATAGAATTAGTGAAATACATGAAAAAGCCTTGAGACAAAGTAAGCCTTAATAAGTGGTAGTTACTACTATTCATATTTGTAGCACTGGGGCCGGCCGAGTGGCTAAGCTGGTTAAGAGTTAGCTTAAAAGCACGAGCTCTGACAAACAGGCCCGCCGGTTCAATTCCCACATGGGCCAGGGACGCTGCGCCCTCTACAGCTAGGATTGTGAACAAAAGCTCGACCAGGAGCTGGACTGCTGTGAGTGGCCAGCGACAGCGTAGGCTGCAGTGGGCTGCATGAGCTGCCATGAGCTACCATGAGTGGCCGGCATCCAACGAGAGCTTCCGTGAGATGTAGTGAGCTGCCATGAGTGGCCGTCCAATGGCCGGCGACCGATCTGCTTCAGCCGAGAAGAGCGCAATGTTAATACCAACATGGGCAGGTGAAGTGATGTCCTCCACAACTAGACTGAAGAACAAAAGGACAACAATTTGGCTGTTCCCCTTCCCCCATTCACCAACACTGTTCCCCTCCCCCAATTCCCCAATAAAATATTTTTAAAAATATTTGTAGCACTGCTAACAGCTTCCAGC
Source organism: Hipposideros armiger (assembly GCF_001890085.2). NCBI lineage: Eukaryota > Metazoa > Chordata > Mammalia > Chiroptera > Hipposideridae > Hipposideros > Hipposideros armiger. Next base: position 2,544,627 of record NW_017731560.1, read on the forward strand.
ACTGTTAATGCAATTTTCACCACTCTACTGCTGCTGTTGCTGCCACCATAACTGCTACAGGGGTCCCCAGTGGGGAGCATCACTCTCTTTCAGTAACATACTCTTGACCAGCCTAATGGGATCTATTCTCATATGCATACTATCCAGTATTAGGAAAGTTACCCAGACTGTTTTGGTTTTGTTCTTTCCTTTGCTGTGGAATAAGGTCCAAAGGATCCAGCCAGAGGGCATACAAGGGTTGCCCTCCAGTGTTTCATTACACACATTTTTCAAGCTCTCAAAACTGGTGTCACAGGAAGTAGCCCAGAGACCTCTCCAACATTCAAGTGAGTTCCTGTCAACCCCCCATGTTGGAACACTCTTTGTCTCCCTTTCCTTGTTCATGTTTTTTTAAAGATTTTTATTGGGGAATTGGGGGGATGGGAACAGTGCTGGGGAATTGGGGGAAGGGGAACAGACAAGTTGCTGTCGTTTTGTTCTTCAGTCTAGTTGTGGAGGACGTTGCTTCACTGGCCCAAGTTGGCACCATCATTGCGCTCTTCCCAGGCAAAGCAGATCAGTCGCCAGCTATTGGACGGCCGCTCACTGCGGCTGCTGGCCGCTCACGCTGGCTGCTGGCTACACACGGTAGCCCATGGCAACCCACTGCCAACAGGGGCTGCAGCCTACGCCGTCGCCGGCGACTCACGGTAGCCCAGCTCCAGGTTGAGCTGTTGTTCAGCATCTTAGCTGTGGAGGGCAGTGTCACTGGCCCTCATATGTGGGATCTGAACCGGGGCCCTCTGGCATCCCAAGCGAGTTCTTAACCATCGCGCCACTCGGCCGGCCCTCCTTGTTCATGTTTTTATTCCTGCTATGCTACAAACCTGCACCATTTATCCCGGGATGCCTATGTGTTTTTAAACAAATAAGACTCCTGGTAGTTTACCATTCTAATCACAAAGTGCCCAAAATTGTGACCCTTGTCTCAGTAATTTGGGTGAGCCTTATGATTCCTTTCAAACAATAATGAACCTCTGATTTGGGGCTTAGATATCTTGCAAGCCTGTCAGGCTCACACTCACCAGTATGGATTCTCATAACAGCAGGGGAGGGGGAGGTAGAGTTAGATATACATAGGGGCCTTAGACCTTGGCAAACAACTTACTTCCACAAGTAACTATGTCCCTCACACAGCTGTTTAGACACCTGAACACACACTCTTCCTCCTCCAACCCTTTCTGCTTCTCATGTGAAAGTACATTTCCCCAACAACTAATATAAACAAGGGCTCTTGGGAAATGTTTGCAAGGAGTATGTGGAAGGCGGGGTACTATGTCTCGTCCTTTCTAATTTATGCTGAGGTTAGAGATCTGTGTGAATTTTATATCCGTTCATATTTCTATGCCTTCTAAGGCCCTAGATTAAAATATTTTTTTCAACATGATTTCTCAAGTTTCATTTTTCACAACTCTGAGAATATCACACTAGTAGCCCTCAAGGTATCTGCTAGCTTCCTGCTACCGACTTCTTTGCAATGTTTCAATCACAGCAGAGCACTGTGATGGAGAGAAGCAAGCACATGTGTATACATGCACGAATACACACATACACACACATACACATACATACACATCTCCCAGAATAACCCCTTAGAAACTCTCAGAAAAATAACCTCAAAAGTCACTTCTTTACATTTGAAATATACAAAGCACCATTATTAGAACCCCTCAAGCATGCAATAGCACATATATTTGAACAGAGCATTCTCAAATATAATTTCCCTATCAATAGAGATGCATGAGACCAAAGAGAAATAATCTGGGACACACTATGCAAGCATGTATGTGCGCGCACACACACACACACACACACACACACACACACACATTACCTGAATTTTGTCGCAGTGTAACTCAGAACTGCATGGAAGAATGATTAAAAACAGAGATTTAAACTTAATGTAAATTGTACTTGAGTGACCAGGAGAATGAAACTGTGAGGTCAAGACTCCACTGAGTTTTGTAAAATCAGGAAATCAACAGAATATTGAAAAAGATAATGACAGGAGATAGAGGAACTGGCTTTTAAATCCATATAAGCCACAGAACTGCACATGCCACTTTCAACACAGCACTCTCCATCTCTAATCACATCATTCTTCCATGCTGTCTCCATCACTTCTTGTAGTCACTTAATGCTTCTTTACCCTTGCTGCAACATTTAATCACTCAGTACTTCCCATTTCATTTGATGATGACCACATGACTTGGTCACATGAACCTCCCTTCAAAGGTCACACTATATGTTCAGCTAATTTAATGGTGACCTTGAACTGCCTTCCTTTCATGCGTTTCAACTAAGCTTATGCCAACAATGTGAATTCTCGGATATGGGAAGCAGCAGCCCAACATAATGGTAGAATTCAGGCTCTGGAGTCAGAGAGAACTGGATTTGAAGCCCATTTGCTAGCTGTGTGATCTTTGGAAAGTTATTTAACTTCTCAAAGTCTCTGTTTTCTTTTCTGAAAAATGGAGATCATAATGGCACTGAGATCACAGAAATGGTGTAAGGATAAGGTATCTGGCTCAGAGTAGGCATTCAGTAAACATTAGCCATCATCACCTTCATCATCATCATTCCTGCTTCCACTGTGATGAAATTCTCCAGATGATCTTTATACAGAAAGTTCCTTTTGTTTAACTCTGAAATATTCCACTTCTAATATCCATGGAAGTAAAGAAGCTTCTTCCTTTTGTCCTTTGATTCTAAGACTATAGATTTATGTCAGTTGCTAGCCTATGCTCCAAGTCATTCATAGTTGTGCAAATTAATGCCAGGAATTTTCTAACAGTTACATGCTTTCCCCTTGGCTGCAAAGAGTTATGGAGAATAAGGTTCTGGCCCTTGGGATACTGTAATGAAAGGTAAGCACTGTCTCCCACTAAACTTCATGCAATGGGAAAGTCCCCCAAAGAGAGCCTGGGGCACTATTAAGGAGGATATGCTGGATAGCCAAACCATGACAAATGTCTACTACACCTGCAAATGTAGTGTGAAAACTACTGACCTAGAGAAATCTTAATAAATGCTGGCCAACACCTCCCATCCACAGTGAAGAGAGTACCATACCAATAAAGTCATTCCATTCCATTGTATTGGTCCATTGTAATGGTCCATTGTCCTAGAAGTTCAAGAGTCTGCCTCTGTCTTGGGATCTCCTTTCCAGGCAGTCTCTTGCTTCCATGAGGTTAGACAGGTATCAGTGCTGTTCTCTGTGTCTTCTCTTCTCACTCACTCTCTCTCTCTTTTGGCTTTATTCCTTCCATGAAGTAAAAAGACAGAAAGAGAGTAGGGACTCAGGAGAAAGACTGAAGAGAATTGTTGTATGTATAGGGGGTAATGCCCTTGCTCTGCCTCTCTGCACCTCTCTTTCCATCTTTGCCCCTAAGATCATCCTCCATTGTTGGATATTACTACTCTGATAGCAAGAAAAAAAAACCATGTCAGCCAGTGGAAAGTAGATTAAAATATTACAGCAACAGGGTAAAAGAGCCAGAATCAGAGTCAGAGCTTAGCCCAAACCTTAGCTCAGTAGCCCTGCATCCCATGGAATCAAAGCCCATTTGAACTTTTCCTGATACAACAGGTGTTGTTAGAGCTCCACCTACGTCCCTTGGACCTTTTCATGTGCTCAGGCTGAGTTCCAGCTGCCAGTTATCTGTATGACTGCTTGAGGGCTCTTTTCCCAGAACTATATAAATCTCTGTGCTGTCTACATGTGCAGCAATCTGAAAAATGCCAATTAATTAACATCACTCCCAGGAGCAATGAGATGTGGCTCATAAGTCGGTGTATAAATATTTCTGCTCCCTTGCCCCTTGTGTGGGGTAATTCTAAAGTGTGTGTGTTGTGCCATTTTTCAGAATATCCCCATATGATTGTCAGTCTTTCATTGTGGTAGCTGGCTTAATAGCACACTCTACATTGATTGCTTTCATTTCCTTTATAAATATCCCATTCCCTTACAGGTGTTCCTGCAATTCCCAAACAAACCACTTTCATTCATATCCCTTTGTCTCAGGGTCTTATTCCTGGAGAGCCCAAGCTGCGATTCCATGATTATCCTTTAGTCAGTTGATAAAGAGCCCTACAATCTTTCTGAAAGTGTTTCTCCTATTTTGTCTTACAATGATCTGTATAATGACGCTTTCATTCTCAAATCATAGCCTAATGAGGACTTACTAGCCAAACGGGATATATAGAAAATAACTGTGGATCAGATATAGTGTAATATACTTAAATAATTTCCTCTTCAGAATATCGATCTTCTAAATGGAAGGGATGTGGAAAATCAGCATTTTACCATGGAGTAGGAATGCTGGGATCAAGGGTCATTTTCACAAATTGGCAAATTAAGGGTATTATGAAAAGCTACTCCTGATCACTAAAAAAATGTAAACTTTCTCTGAATAATCCAAATGAATACACAAGTGCTTGCCAAGATTTATTTGAAAAAATTAAGGATAAAGATTTCTGGAACAAACTGAATACATTTAAAAAGAAAGTGTAAATGGAACAATATGCTATCAGCTTCGATAATAGATGAAGGACAAAATCAACAATAAATATAAAAACTGTCATTTGAGCACTTAAGTATAGAGAGTTTGCTAAATATTTTATGTATATTATTTCATTTACTCCTCACAATAGCTCTTATCGTCATTTTACACATGAGGAACTGAGGCACAGAAAGGTCAAGTAACTCTTTTAGGGTCACACAGCTAGTAAATAGTATAAACAGGATTTAAAACCACATTTTTCTACTCCAAAGAGTATGCACTTTAATTTACCTCTTTGTTTCTCACTCATATACATTTTTATTGCTATATTTTGTCATTTATTCACGTGTTTGTTACTTTCAATAAAGATCAATTGTAAAATGTATAACTAAATGTAATAAAATAATTAAAGCTTATAATAACTTAAAATAACTGTATACAAATAAATTCACTCATGAGAACAAAATCTTTAGTCAGATCATGTATCTGATCTTTGATTCATAAATTATAGTTATCTGTTCGTAATGAGTCAACAGCACATCTTCTGTCCAATCAGATCTGTAGATTCCATACACTAGGCTTTTTGACAGAATCAAATATGGCATGGTTTATACTCTTGATATGACATTTTAGTTCCAAATGATCACATTTCTGATTCAGAACCTAGCAAAGTGCCTTGTACCTAGTAGGCTCTCAATAAATGGATTAAATTGAGTTCCAGGTTTCTTTTTGACTGGTTTTCTGGCCTACAGCCCTCACTTAAGCTTGAAACTATAATCACCCAATCACTGAGATTTGAGGTAGTGCTTTTTCCTCTCTGAAGTCATGATGAGAAGCTCCTTCCTTGACCTACTCCCCTTCTTAGCCCTGGACAATTTTCAAGGTGTTCTCCTGGGTCTGGAAGTTTGATTCCTAGGTCCTCAAGTTTCTATCTCCTATTCCTGGGCACTGACAACAGATCCTACCTATTCCTCAGAAGTGCTCTGTGCCTTCCTGCCTCTTTGCCTTTGTTCACAGTATTCCCTTGCTCTGGGATATCCCCCTCCCCCATGTCTTGGCTACTGCCTGGGTCTTGTCTCAGATTCCTGAACCTTGCCTGAACCAGGTGTAGATGTAATTCCAGCCCCAGTCTCCAGTCCCTGATCTCCAGACCAGCTGGGAGTACTTATTTCATCCTAACGGGGTCTCAAACCTTGACCTGGCCCCTCAGATCTGGTGGCTGGCCAGTGTGAGCCTGATAAGGAGGTATAGAGCCCTGAGAGGTCACCACCAGTATGTCTGTGTCAGCTGGAGGCCTGGTTTACAGCATGTGCCTGCAAATGTCTAACTTATTGACTCATCCTGCCTTTTGTTTGTGTTCTTTGAACACAGCAGGTTCCCCCCCAAATGATTTCAGACAGCATAGAAAGAACCCTGCCCCCATCAGTCCATGAGTGAAGTGGCAAGTCAGGCCTGTAAATAGGATTCTGGCCTTTTCTAAGGCTCAACTGCCTGTAGAGACATGCAGCCCCACAGCACACCCCCACAGAGACACACGGCCCAAACAGGAGGTGGTAAGATGAATATTGACATGGTTTGTGCACCTCTAGATATATGATTCTAGTTGAAAGCGAGAATAGACTCTTGGTGAAAGTTCTGTTGACTCCATCAAGGAGAGTAGTGGTGTGAGGTATTATAACGAGGATCCCACTGGCTATTTACAAAATGAAGTTGGTTGGCCTGAACCATCCAGCCCTCAGTATATATTGTAAACAATTTTCACACTTTCTTCTTTTATTATCTTTAAAAAACTGAGTGTGCTTTACATATACTTCTGGGATATAAAAAGAGCAAAGTGCTTCTGTTTTTGCCTGAAGTACATTTTCACTCATGTTTAATAACAAATAAGTCTGAAACCTCCTTCTTGCTACACTTGTGCCTTCATACAGAAATGAAAGCTCCAGGTGGTTGGAACCCTAATTCTCCCTGTTAATGGGCCAGCCTAGACCAGCATAGAGGCTCCTTCTCATTATTGTGCCCTTGCAGAAGCACATGTCATCACTTGCCTGGATGCTCATTGTTTTGTACTTGCCTAACCCTTACCATCATCCTCTCCCCTCCTCACCAACTATTCAACCGCCCTGAAGTCCTCATCATAGTCCGTACTTCCACCAATGTTATTAAAAATTATAATAGCACATATATAATGATTGTTTTCATCCCCATAAAAACATTTCTACAAGTAAAAATAGGATCACCTGATGATTTTATTTTCAGCATGTTGGCATTTTTTTTCAATAGAGTCAAATCCCATTTGTTAATGCTGCATTACTCTATTGATTGAAAATACCAGGGGGCCATGTTCCCTGAGGCATCTCTTCACATAGTAAAGGGCAACCGAAATTACATTCATTTATTTAGCAAGGGTGTCAGCTCTTCTCAGACATCAGTGCCTGAGACAACCCCTTCCATTTTAAGTTACTGTTCTTAAGAGAGTTAAGATCCTTTGAATAATCTGAGATGTGTGAAATAAGGTTAGTCACAGGATTTCCTGCCACCAGAGCTCACAAACAAACTTTCCTCACTTCCTCTTTTTTAAAGTTCAATTTTGTTTTAGTGGTTACAGTCTCCACCTTGTTACCAATGGCTAAAAGGGTTGAAATCTCCCTCTCTCTCTCTCTCTCTCTCTCTCTCTCTCT
>NW_017731560.1:2551929-2564681 GCF_001890085.2 Hipposideros armiger
CACACACACACACACACACACACACACACACACCAGAGACATTATATTAAAACTACAGACATTCTGTTCATCAGAAACTTAGAAAACTTCATTTCCTCCAGTTTTGGCTTCTTCCTTTCTCTTCCTTATAGGCTATGTTATCTGTCTTCCAATCCACAGAATTTACCATCCTCCCACACAAGCCCTTCTTTTGCTATCATCCTCTTCCCACCTCTCCAGGTGCTTAGGTTATCATCCCCCACAGAACTCTAGGCTCTGAAATTTTCTTACCCTCCTGAAAATTCTACTCTCTATCATGTAACCTCATCTTACCTACACCTCTTCATAAGACAACGTTTCCTATACCATCTTCATATAAAGCCCTGGGCTCACTTACACTGTGAGCTTCTTGAAGGGAGGGATTAGGTTTTATACATATGTGTATTCCCTAGCACTGTGCCAGGCCCTCAATGTTTGTTGAACGAATGGAGACAAAACAAGTGAATCAGATAAAGTGATTCCTCCCAGAATAATTATTCCAGTAAAAGAGGTATCTTCATTCAATTAAAATGTCTGTTTTCACAAGGCCATGAAAGATAGAATCTCATGGTGGGAATTTCAGACCTTGAGGCATGGTTTCCCTCATTTTGACATATCTCAGATTTTTAAGATGCTATGTGTGATGTGGCTGTGGATTTCCTTACTCAGAGTTATGGGCTCCCCAATTTCACCAGGCTGTCTGGATTTTCCAGTAGCATTCCTCTCTCTCCACCTTGTCCACTGGGGACCAGCACAACATGTAATTTAGATTTATAACTAAATCTCCCTCTAATACAAAGAAATTCCAAGCTCTCTACTGTATACCAGTAAAGTTTCTCCCAGGTACATTTCACGTGACTCACTTTGCACACACATGTCATGGGTGGATTCCATTCAGGATCCTGTCTGCTGGCATTCCTTTTTAATCCACAGGCCATTTCTCAGAATGATAGGATTCTGGCTGGTTCACTTTACTTCTAGCCTCTGGTCCAGGGTGGAGCTATTATCTTTGTTTCTCATTCTGGTTTTTGGAGGAGTCAAGTTCTGTTTTGTTTGAACCCTTGATGGAACCCATTTGCTTCCAATGGCTATAACCCATTTCTCTGTATGCAGTCTGTGCTTTCATCACTGGCACAATTGGTACATTCTGATAACTCTGCTCTGTGAATTTTGCTTTCTTGTTTTTAACCTCCCTGCCCTAGCCCACAGCACAGGCCTTGCTCTCTCCATGAACTTTTCTGTCTTAGGGGGTTCTGCCTGGTATTACCTATCACCATGTAGCTAGGATCCTCTGCTTTGGATCTTCCTTTTTTCTCTTCTTAGCTCTTCATCCAATCTCTTTCCCCAGCCGACATTCTCCTATCATAGATTGTCTGCTCTATTTTCTTAAAATACCTCAATTAATTCTTCATAATACACCAGTTGAGGGTCAACTTCACCTCCTCCTCCCATCCCTTATATAGCTAGGGAATCCCTCTATGACCTAACTAAAGAAGTTAAGAGCAAGGATCATGGTGTGCTTCCATATGTCCCACAAAATAATAAGGACAGGGCTTTACACATAGCCAATACTCAATAAAGACCTGTTGATTTGATTTTCTTGAATAATATCCCCTATTTAGAGTCCCATAATGCACATCTATGTTGTAAAGACAATTCCAATTTATTTCAATTTTACTGGAAAAATACTTAAGCTCCCACATTTATAAATAAAAACAACTACTTCCAACTCTGTAGTGGTGGTTGGGGGGCTATTCAAAATCACTTTTGAGGGAAGACATGCAGCTTCCCAGTTAACTAACTGTTAATGGAGAGCAACATAGATTTCGACAGATTATAACAGAGTGTAGAAACCATAAACAGGAAAACCACTGGCATCACATTCTGTTGGAGTATAAGGGGAAACAATAATGTTGACCTGGAAAAAGCAGCCCAATGGGTAGTACCAAATGTCCACCATGACTTATTCACACTTTCACTAGTTAAGTGAAAAACCAGTGTGCTTTCTTCTCTTTACTGAAAATAGTGGATATTTATTCCTTTAAAAAAGGAATTCCAACCATCCAATTTCCCATCTAGGTAGAATTCTGCCTCCATGAACTCATAGAAATTTAGTTTCAGTTTCTAAGTACTTTCCTTGAGTCAGTCTCCTTGAGGGTGGTATTTCTCCCTAAATAACACAATACTTCATTGATAAAATGCCTTCTGTTGTTCTGGTCAAGATGGTGGAATAGGTAAATGTTGTGTTTACCTCTTCTTATGACAACATCGAAATTACAACTAAATGACAAAACAACCATCACTGAGAATCACCTGAAGTGTATCTGAACAGAAGTCTTATAATTAAGGATATACAGAAGAAGCCACGTCGAGACTGGTAGGAGCGGCGGGGATACAGAACGGACTGGTCCCACAACCCCATGTGGTAGTTAAAAATAGGGAGGGATATCGCGGCTGTGGAGGTACCCCCTGAGGAACGAGAGATCTCAGGCCCACACCAGGTTGCCCAGCCCAGGGTTCCCATGCTGGGAACAAAAGTCCCCATAACTTCTGGCTCTGAAAACCAGTGGATATTGTGACTAAGTGAGATGGGGGGTGGCAGGAGTCCCAGGAGTTCCTCTTAAAGGGCCCATGTATGGACTTACTCACTGATGGACTCACTTGCTCTGAGCTCCAGTGCTGGGGGAGCAGCTTGAAAGGTGCCAGGGACATACAGGGATGAACTGAATTGTTAGGCTAGGGATGAGGGCTGGAGGGGCAGCTTTCTCCCAGAAGAAAGTACTGGCAGAAGCCACTGTTTCTTTGTTGAGCCCTCCCCTAACCAAGATTGCAGGCACTACATCTGAGTCTCTATCAACATGGCTAACATTGCTCGATCCATGGTGGTGATTCCCTGTGATGCCACTTCACCCAAGTTTCAGGCCCACCCAAGCTGTTTCCCGTGGCTTTTCCATACAAACAGCCTACCTTGGCTTATGCTGCGGACTTTCTTAAAACCTCTCAAAGTTTCATAAACCCCCAAAAAACATCATCTGACCTCAGTGTGCCCCATACCTCTTGCTAAGCACCCCCAAGCCTGGCAGCAGCAGCAGCAGCAGGAGCCAGCCTTAGTTCACAGCTTAGCCTCTCCTGGGCATCTCCAAGCCCAGAACAAGTAGTATCTCATACCAAGTGGCCCCAGGCAGGGCACAGGCAGCAGCTGACAAAAGACTGCAACAGAGTCCCTCCTAAAAGGCCCCAGAACCAACACACCCAATGGCCAGCTTCAGACCAAACCGGAGCACCACCCAACCACCTCCACAAACGGCACACCCAAAGAACAGACAAGGCAGGCACCAGAGCCCTGCTAAAGTGAATCCTGCTCCATAGTGTCAGCCTCTGCACAACAGCTCCTCACTGTAGTCACAGCCATCCTTCACAACCAATCAGCCCAAGGATCAATCCATCTTATTGATGTGCCAACAGCAACCAAGGCTCAACTACAGCAGGAGGGCACACACAACCTACAAAAGGAACACACCAGGAGCACCCAGCTCAGGCGACCAGGGAGACTGTTCCACTGGGCCCCACATGACACTTACTAAATAAGGGCCATGTTACTAAGATTGAGAGATGTAGAAGCTCTACCCAATATATAGAAACAAAAATAGGGAGGCAGCCAAAATGGGGAGACAAAAGACATGTCCCAAATGAAAGACGAGAACAAAGCTCCAGAAAAACAACCAAACCAAAGAGAGACAAACAATCTTCCAGATGCAGAGTTCAAAACACTGGCTAACAAGATGCTCAATGATCTCAGTGAGAACTTCAGCAGAGAGATAAAAAGCATGAAAATGGAGATAAACAATATAAAAGAGAACTAGTTGGAAATGAAGAATACAATAACTGAAATAAAGACTATATCAGAGGGATCAACAGCAGGTTAGGTGAAGCAGAGAATCAAGTCAGCGATTTGGAAAATAAGATAGCAGAAAACACCCAGTCAGAACAGTAAAAGATGAAAGAATCCAAAAAACAGAATGAGGATAGTTTAAGGGACTTCTGGAATAACATGAAGCACACCAACATTTGCATCATAGGGGTACCACCAGAAGGAAAAGAGAGAGCAATGAATTAAAAATCTATTTGAAGATCTGACAGAAAACTTCCCTAACCTGGTGAAGGAAATAGATATACAAACCCAGAAAGCACAGAGAATCCCCAAAAAAGATAAATACAAAGAGGCCCACACTAAGACACATCACAATTAAAATGCCAAAAGGTAAAGACAAAGGGACAGTCTCAAAAGCAGCTAGAGAAAAGCAGTTAGTTACCTAAAAGGGAGCTCATATAAGACTGTCAGCTGACTTCTCAACAGAAAATGTGAAGGCCTAAAGGGATTGGCACAAAATATTCAAAGTGATGAAAAGCAAGGATCTACAACCAAGATTACTGTACCCAGAAAAGCTATCATTTAAAATTGAAGGACAGATAAGGAGCTTCCCAGACAAGAAAAAGTTAAGGGAATTCATCGCCACCAAATCAGTATCACAAGAAATGTTAAAGGGGGCCGGCTGAGTGGTTCAGTTGGTTAAGAGCGTCAGCTCTGAGCAATAGGATCGCCAGTGGGATTCCCACATGGGCCAGTGAACTGTGCTGCCAAAAGGTGGCAGGATGGCTCAGCTGGTGAGAGCACTTGCTCCTAACAACAAGGTTGCCGGTTCAACTCCCACATGGGATGGTGGGCTATGCCCATCGACAACTAAGACTGAACACGGCACCTTGAGCTGAGCAACTAAGATTGAACACGGCACCTTGAGCTGACTGGCCATGAGCTGCCGATGGGTGTGTGTGGGGGTGCCAGATGGCTACTGAACTTGGAGCTGAGTTAGTTACACCCTCCACAACTAAGACTGAAGGACAACTTTGCTGTTCCCCTTCTCCAATTCCCCAATAAATCTTTTAAAAAAAGAAATGTTAAAAGGACTTCTTTAAGAAGAAGAAAAAAAGATAAAAAAATATGAATAATAAGATGGCCATTGAAGGCAGTTTTTACAGGTGTCAACCAGGGATGACAGACTCTCCTGCAGGTCATGCGTGGGACTCTTGGTGTCACCCTGTCTATGCTGCCTTCTCAGACCACTGGTGCTCTGATAATAAACGCTTCTTCTATGACCCCACAAAAAAATAAATAAAAAATTTTTAAAAGATGGCAATAACTACATGTCTATAAACAATTTCAATGTAAGTGGATTAAGTGTTCCAATCAAAAGACAGGGTGACTGAATGGCTATGAAAACAAAACCCTTACATATGCTGCCTAAAAGAGACTCACTTCAGATCGAAAGACATACACAGACTGAAAGTAAAGGGGTGGAAAAAGATATTTCATGAAAATGGAAATGAAAAATAAAGAGATGGTGTAGCAATATTTATACCAGATACAACAGACTTTAAAACAAAGTCTATAACAAGAGACAAAGAAGGACCCAGCAATCCCACTGCTGTGGTATTTACCTGAAGAAACCCAAAACACTAATTCAAAGAGACATGTGCATCCATATGTTCATTGCAGAATTATTTACAGTAGCCAAAATATGGAGGCAACCTGGGCATCCATCAATGGATGAATGGATAAGGAAGAGATGGTACACATATACAATGGAATATTACTCAGCTATAAAAAAGAATGAAGCCTTACCATCTGCAACAACATTGATGGATCTAGAGGGTATTGTGCTGTGTGGAGTAAATCTGAGAAAGACAAATCCCATATGAGTTCAGTTAATGTGGAACCTAAAAAACAAAATAAATGAACAAACAAAACAGAAACAGACTCATAGATATAGAGAACATTTTGATGTTTGCCACATAGGAGGAAGTTTGGGGGGATGAGTGAATGGGGGAAGGGATTAAAAGGTACAAATTAGTAGCTACAAACTAGTCATGGGGATGTAAAATACAGCATAGGGAATATAGTCAATAATATTGCAATAACTATGGTGTCAGATGGGTACTAGATTTATCAGGGTAATCACTTTTTAAGTTATATAAATGTCTAATCACTATGTTGTCTACTTGAAACCAATATAATACTGTATGTCAGCTGTAATTGAAAATAATACATTTTTAAAAAGAAATCAATGCCTATGTTTTAAAATTACAAAAAAAAACACTAAAAATTAAAATGTCTTATATTATTCCTTAGTGAAATAAATTGCATAATTCTCATTTTTCCCATAAGCCTTGGACCTAGTACCCCCTTACATGTTATAGATTTGGACATATGGTAGATAATCACTGCTCATGAGTTTCATGTCATAAACACTTTTTACTCCCTACGATGTTCCAAACACTGTGGTAGGAAGAAAAGCTAGGTGTATGTTTCATAAGACAAGTCTTTGGCTCTTATCTCAGAGTCTAGTGGGTCAGATGAACAAATGAATCAATAATTAAAACTAAATTTGTTAAATGTTATAGCAGGAATTTATATGAAGACTAATGGAAATATTCCATCAGGGTTAGAATATCTCACTGAGGACATCTGTTATAAGCTGCTCCTAAATAACAAGGTAGACAACAGGAGGAAGGCATTTTTCCAATAGAATGAAAAACAGAAAAACAAGGAAGGTCATGGAGGGTCAAGAAAAAGAAGAGACCTAGTTCTAGCCAGAGCATAGGGTGTATAAGAAGAAGAGGAAGAAACGGATAAGGCAGGCCATGCTAATGAATTAGGATTTCATTCTGAATGTGTTGAGGAGCCATTGATGTGTTTAGCAAGTGAGTGTCATGTTCAGATTTACACTTTTAAATGGTCAACTTTAGCAGTACCATGTAGGACAGACCAGAAGATCATGAGCAGAACAGTTAGAAGACTTTGCAATAATCCAGATGGGAAACAATTGTGGCCTGGGCTAGGACCATGGGACTGGGGATAGGAAGTTCAACAGTGCATAGATTTGAGAAACATTATGGAGGTAAAATAGATAGCATCTCATGACTGGGAGAAGAAAGGGTTAGAAGGAGAGTCAGACACACCAGGAACCCTGATAGGTGGTGATAGTGTTAATCAAGATCAGGTATGGTGTCAAGAGCCTAGAATTTGGAGTCAAACCTGGAATGTTCATCATTTGTCAGCTGTGAGGTCTGGGGCAATTATCTTCATCCCTGGAAACTCAGTTTCCTCACAGTAGAAGCAAAAATAGCTATGACTTACTTCACAGATCTGTTGTAGGAATCAAATGAAGTCATGTATGAAAATAAGCTTTATATGTTGGAAGGTGCTATATATAAATGTTATTATAATTGTTACTCCGTTAACATGAAGATTCACATTTCTTGAATCTAACAGAACCAAGCCATGACCGTTTTCCTTAGAACCAGTTACTGACACTATGTCTCTCATAATTAAAGAAAATTTTGTTTGTGCAGGACAGGTAGACAGAAGGGATTATTCAAGTCATAATGATGAGTCAGGGTGGCAAGTCGGTCACCCCACACTCTCCAGCCTTCTCCCCTATGCTTCTAAGCAGGAAATGGCTGTCAGGGGTTATTGTGCAGGTGACAGTTAACAGCCATACTTTTAACATTCCATCAAACCTAGTGCTTTGGCTTGCTTTCAGAAACATAGGTAAGGAATCATTGTTTATATCCTAGAAAATCAACAGTTATAACTTGGTGATTTGAGATTTAGCTCAGGTAATCAGTGATCTCTGAACAAGAAAATTGTCCTCAGGCCTAAGGAGGACACAAACACAAATGTTATTTTCTCTGAACAATTAAAAGTCTACATAAACAATAATAAACATGTCCTTTGAATTGTGAGGTCTTACCCTCAAACTCCTATCTTGAAAAGGAGTTGTAATTTCATTATCTTCCTCTAAATTGTTTTTGTGAAGGAAACTACATCTTGTTTTAACAAGTTGACCAGAGAGCATACATAGTTTCTAGGTGAACAGGTAACGTTTGAATTTGCTTTCAGCTTTGTTTCACCTGCTTACCTTCTACACTGCTCTGGTTCTCATGGAACTAATTCTGTTATCAACTACACACATTTGTTTAGTCCTCATCTTTCCAAAGTATGGCTTTCAGGACTCTGTTGTAACACAGGGACTCTTCCTCGTGTACTTCTTGGGCTTATTTCTTATGTTATTTTAATCAGATTTATCTCTCTGTAGCATCAAAGACATTTGCTAGAGTTTTTATTTTGAGGTGGCATAAATCTGACTCCACCAATGTAATCTTTCACTGATATATATTATATGTACTTGAGAATAAGCAACCTTAAATTTTTATTTATATAGTAATAGCTAACATTTCTTGAATACTTACTATGTCTCAGACATTCAACTAAGTGCTTTACATGAAATATCCCATTTAATTCTCAAGACAACCCTGTATGACAGGTACTATTCTTACATTTAAGGTTCAGTAAATCAAGACTAAAAACAATTACTGCTGGCCTAAAGCCAAATGGAGGTGTAAGAGAAGCTTATCTTCTGGTACTGTTCTGCTCTCTTTCAGGAATATTCCTACTTCACCCCCATGTGCCCCATCTGTGCCTTTTTAGTATCCTCAAGATCTGACCTAAGTCTGTTCTTTGGTAATATAAACCTTTGTCTCCACTATCTTCCCATCAAAATATACCAGGCAGGTGTTTTCCTTAAGGCATCTCTGTTAGTTAAGTGTCAGGTGGATAGATTAATTCACACCTGGGTGCTAACGATGGACAATGATGTATTACTCTTTTTAGAGATATTTGCATATTAACAATGGATTTTTACCTTAACCCAGAGTAAATTTGAGGAAATTTGAAAATTTCCAGTCAGGGTTTTCTCAGTGATGCCATACAGGCAATTC
Organism: Hipposideros armiger; assembly: GCF_001890085.2. Classification (NCBI taxonomy): domain Eukaryota; kingdom Metazoa; phylum Chordata; class Mammalia; order Chiroptera; family Hipposideridae; genus Hipposideros; species Hipposideros armiger. The sequence continues at coordinate 2,560,786 of NW_017731560.1, forward strand.
GTAATGCCATCTGTACATAATGCTCATCACATCTCTGCAAATGAGAAAGCTAGTATAATCTGTACAATGTTTTGTTATTCAGTCAAGAGAGAATGTAGAAGTTCATAAGTAAAATTCTTATAGGATGTATTTGAAACTATATTAATAATTGTTACCTAAGTCATCAGTAGAGATGGAACTAGCATTATCAGACAGGAATTGTATAATTAGGAAATTACTATTGCCATGAGATTTTTATGAGCATCCTTTAGGGTCCTCAGAGTATGATTTTGGAAAATTATACTGTCTCTTTGTCTAGAAGATTATTACTAAAACTTCTTTGTATAACTGCATATTTAAAAATCTATAAAAATTGAGGAGTTACCATTATATTTGAGTTTTCAAGTAACAGGAACAGAGTCATATTTTACTTCCGGAGAGATGTGTAATTTCATTAAACTTTTTGCTCAGACTGCCATATTCTGTTACCCATGTTCCATTGGGACCTGCAATTGTAAAATAGCTGGCTGAGGTTAGGGTCACAGACTATGTCCATGAAATTGAATGAAGCTAACTTAAACAAATGGAAATTGAACCACCAACTTTGACCTTGGTAATTGCATGCTCTAAACAACTGAGATTTGCCAGCATCTGAACAAGATTTAGCAAATTCATTCTCTGGAACTAAAAGTTTGAATTTTCTTTAAGAATACCCAATCTATTCACTTAGCCAAATAGGTCCAGTACATATTTAATTTTTAATATATCTACCTTATATTACGTACCATTCACTATACATAAAAGTTACACTCTCTGCTCAAATATAGAGATAAAATATTTAACTCATAGGATCATTGTTAAAATTGCATAATAGCTGTGAAGGCACACTAAAGCACAATACAGACATAGTATAGTAGATTAATATTATAGCATAATTCAAAGAGTCTATCTTTTAGAAAATCAGAATCATTCATATATATATATATATATATATATATTCAGATACATACATGAGAATGAAAAGTATTAAGGAATAACGTGGCAGAAGCATGGAGAATGGATTGACCAGGTATGGGACCAAGGAGTGGGACCAAGGGAGAAAGAGACACTGGCTGTAAGCAGACCAGTTATTAGGATACTATTGCAAAGAGCTCAGGCAAGAGATGATCAATTCAAGAGACATTATGGAGGGTAGAATTAATAAGTCTTTGCAATCAATGGATAGGTGGGCTGTTAGGGGTATGACTACAAAGGAGAGAAAAAAATAAATAGTAATTCTTAACATCTGAGAAGTTCAAACTACTAAATAGTATATACTATAAACCATCACTTTTCTCCCTCATGTATTTTAGACAATATAAAAATTCAGTTGGTTCTTCTGTATATAGCGATTAGACAATAAATTTTTACTTCCTTTCTATTTGTTTTCTGCTCCTTCTGAGAGCAGTATCAAGGAGCCACAAATCTCAAGTCAGTTCTGCACCAAGAACTTCGTGTATCAGGCAGTGGTACCTTCCATGAGAGCCTGTGTAAAAGTCCCAGGGAACAGGTTGGTCCCAGTGGGGCACTCATCCATGGATGCCAACAGCTGTCTAGCCAGGTAGGGAATCCGATTATTGGCCAAAGAGGACTACAAAAGGTTCAAGTTTGAGATGTAATACCAAGTGCCAGGCCCTAGGGTAAGGAAAGGCGGTAAGAAAAAAAAAAGAATTATGAGGTCTGAAATTAGAACAGATTTAGGATGAGTTAGAAGAGTGTCCGATAAGCTGGGGTGAATGATGCAGGCCAGAAGCCACTGATTCTGAAAGAATGAGGGAAGCCTGTTTTCATGTAGCAAGGGCAGGTTGGTACAGGCAAATAGCTGAGAGCGTAAAGGCACTGAACAGGCCCAGACAACCTTTATGGAATCCCTAATCCAAAGTATCTCTGCCTCAAGTAACTTTCAATGCTGAAACTTACATTCTTTTTGGAAAGATTTTACTGGGGAATTGGAGGAGGGGAACAGCGTTGGGGAATCGGGGAAAGGGAACAGACAAGTTGCTGTCCTTTTGTTCTTCAGTCTAGTTGTGGTGGACGTCGCTTCACTGGTCCATGTTGGTATTATCATTGTGCTCTTCCTGGGTGAGGCAGCTGCTCACCAGCCATTGGACAGCCCGGCCTTCACGGTGGCTCACAGCAGCTCACGCCAGCTGCTGGCCAGCCCCACTGCAGCCTGCACTGTCGCCGGTGACTCACAGAAGCCCAGCTCCAGGTCGAGCATTTGTTCACCATCTTAGATGCAGAGGGTGCAGCGTCACTGGCCCTCATGTGGAATCCGAACCGGGGCCCTGCACCTCAGAGCTGGCGTCCCAAGCCAACTCCTGAGCCACGCGCCACTCGCCCGGCCCTGAAACTTAAATTTTTATAATTATAGTAGAGTTTCCTATTTGTGGTTCAGTTTCTTAAGATTTGCAGTAGAAATATATATTCTCAATAAGTAAGACTACAAGTTCTTTCACCCCCTTGAAATTCACAGGACACATGATTTCTAATCCAGAAGTCTAAATCCAAGGCTATCTATCTTTCTCATTCTATTGGGTTACAATTTTCAAAGACAAATCCTCTAATTTATAAACACAGACTGCTTCATTCACTATGTTTAACAGGTAGTGGAGGCTTAGTTACTGATGACTGCCAGGCAGTGACTTGGAACACGGCCCCTGGTTTTCAAGTTTGCTGTAACATGATACAGGGCACAGGGCACATATTTTACTTCAGGAGAGATGTCTAATTTTATTAAACTTTTTGATCAGGCTGCCATAATGCTCCAGGCTCTCCAATAAGTTCATACTGGGCTTGTGGTTGACAAAGTGTAAAAGAAGGGAGTAGGTAAAGCACAAAAAGAAAATACAGTGAATCCTTCCCCACTCCAACCCCAAATATAGTAGTAGTTATAAAAGGGATAAGAAACTTAAGCAAGAAAAAGTTTGTAAGGGAAAATTCAAGCTGGGAAAGGCTCAGTAATCACAACTATTTCTGATTTTTTCCCAGCTGAGTTTTGACCTTTGTTCTGCTCTAAGTCTTCTCCCAGCCTTTTATCTGGGACAGTCATTGCACCATCCCTAGTTTGCAGCAGTCCTCTTATTGCCCTAGCTCTCCTGGACCAGTTATGGGCAATCCTTTTGTTCTACTAGAACAGGGTTGGCATTGTTTCAAGTGAATTTTTACTAAGAAGGAAAGAGGAAACAAAAGCAAGGGCATACTGTTGCCTAGAGCTGGATAGGATTCTTTATACTAAGACAATGATTCTCAAAATGGGCTCCCAAGATCAGTGGTATCAGCAACACCAGGGAACTCATTCGAAATGTAATTTCTCAGGCCTCATCCAAGACCTGAATCAGACACTCTGGGAGTGAGTCCCAGCTGCCTGTCATTTAACAAGCCTTTTGGATGATTCTAATACAGGCTCTAAGTTTCTGCAAACTAGTCCTGGGCTGCACTGACCAGACCCACCTGCAGGGCACACAACCTCCTCTTTCTTTCCTTGTCAACAATGTTTGGTTTTGTTTGCCTACAGCCTTGTCACTAATGGTTAACTGTACCTTTGGGCCACTCAACTCCATGTTTGGGACTAGCAGGTGCACCAAGTAAGTATTGCTACTACTAATCATTCCAGGAGTGTCTACATTTATTTTCTTGGTTGTCATGTGCTCTGCACTGTACTAAGTACATTGCAGTGTTTCACTTAATCCTCGCAACAACTCTACAAGGTAGGCATTAGTATCTGCATCTTCCAAATAGGAAATGTAGACTCAGAGAAGGTGATGTGCCCAAGGGATGCCAGGTAATAAGGGAAGGGCCAGGATTCAAACCTAGATGTGTGACTCCAAAGCCCATATCCACAACCTTGGTTTCATACTATCTCCATAGCCACCTGG
>NW_017731560.1:2565096-2592983 GCF_001890085.2 Hipposideros armiger
AGTGTCACTGGCCCTCATATGTGGGATCCGAACCGGGGCCCTCTGGCGTCCCAAGCCAGTTCTTAACCATCGCGCCACTCGGCCGGCCCTCAAATCACTATCTTGGTTTGCTGACTCCTCTTCTTATGCACTGGCCCTTTCACATATTATCCTCGCTGAGCTTCATTTCCCTTGTCTGTAAAATGGAGAAATAATTCTTACCTCAGAGGGTGGCTGTGGATCATAGGTAAATGCATGTCGAAGTGTTGTCAATTGTGATAGAAATGAAAGGTATTATCTCCATTCTACAGATTAGAAAACATAAGGTCAGTGTGGTTACCTGACTTAGACAAAAACTGTTGCCTTTCCACCTGCTATTTGAGGGTACATGGAGGCCTCTGCTCCCCAAAATATCTCTATTTGCAACTAGAAGTAGAGACCATATTTAATAAGTATTCTCTATTGAGATGAAAATGTTCTTGGCCAGTTATTAAAATGGGCAGAACACAGATACACATAGAACAAAAGAGGTAAGAATGGCCTTGATCCAGGATACTGCCTGGGGGAGTGCTAGCTTAGCCACTAGCTATTGACATGGGCTTTGGGCAGCCAGAGGACACAGGGTCAAGGTGAAGGGATTGAGGAAGAGAGCAGAGAGTTTGCTGTGAAAAATAGGAGAGTTCAAAGGATTGGGCTGCTTCATTATTTTGCATATGGCTCAATTATCCATTTTACCACTGAAATCCACATTTAGTCCTATCTCTCTTTTTAACAATTTTAAAATTGTAGTATAATCCTGTAGTATAATCAGAATAATCCTATCCTTTCACTTGTCCTTTCCCCCTTCTGTTTCTTAGGTTCCTAATTTTTTTTTTCATTTTTCTTTTCATACTTCCCACAGGTAAGGTTAGTCCTCTGTGGACTAGATGTTCATTCCTAGTATTTCTTCGCTGTTTCTTTTTCATGGTGTGCCCAGAGCACAGGCAGTGATTCAATAATGTAGAGGTCACCAAGCCGAGGGAGGACGTTGGTGCATTTTGTGGAAACTAGCAGTGTTATACCAAGACAGAAGCTCCAAGCAACACTAGATGAGTCTGTCCTTGGGTTTTGTGAGGATTGATGTCAGAGAAGGCATTATGTAAATTTTCATGGGAGGGTTTTTACATAGGGATACTGTTTTAAGCTACTTTCCTGTTTTACCTTGCATGAGATATATTTTCTCTGAAATGTAATTTCATAAGAAAATATGGGCATGAAATAACCCATAATAAATGCTGTCTAGAGAGAGGGTGGATGTTAAAGAGAACAGCCTCTACCTGCTCTCCTTGTGGCAATTCATTCCTCTGCAAGTAATTTAAAAAAAAGATTCAATTTCTACAGAGCCAAACCTTGCTTTAAATAGGATTCTGTGTAATTTAGGCTATCAGTGAAAACAGATCCAAGTAGAGTATAAATTACAACCATCTTGAAATACCCACAAGGAATTCATATACCGTTCCACTACTTATGTCATAATTTAAAAGGAAAAGCCACATTTGGCCAAATTTCTGGTCTATCCAACCCAGAATTTTTATAGGGGAACTCAGAGATATATTGGCAAGTAGAAGTGGAGAGGGTGTGGCTGCCCTCCTTAATGACAACCTCAGAGGTTAAAGACAATTTACAAGATTCTCTTGGTAAGCTATCTTGGTTTTATCTTTTACAAATATAGCTATAAATCCTTCTTGACTCTGTTTTCAGTAACTTGTACTGTTGCTTGAGGTGGTGAGTTCCCACTGTATAGTCTCACTTCCTTTTGTTTATCTTGGATTTAACTCTTTTGAGTTTGAAGCTCTGTGCTGAACTCTAGCCAGTGAACAAATAGCTTTGACCACTACTTACTCTGTACATACCCTTCATGATGCTTTTATAATGAGGATCATAGTGGGACCTACCTCAGTAAGGGTTAATAAGTATTCAATGATTCAATACATGTCAAGTGCTTACACCTGTTCCAGGCACAGAGTAGCAAATAAGTAGTAATTATCAACAGTACTAGTATTAGCATGAACTTTGGCCGCTGTGTCTATCTTCATGTTTTGGGGTTAAAGAATCCTAGTACTTTGAATCTGTTTCAGTATAGCTCCTTCTCATTCTTTCAATTTTGCTGCCCATCTCTATACCACCTTGAGCTCCACTTTGCCTTTCTTGATTTATGGCCACCTGAATTAAACATTATGTTCCAGATCTGGCTGCACCAGGTTTGAATTTTTTTTCCAAAATACGATAATGCGTTATTGTTTCTAGTGTGTTTTCTATTGATGCACAGCCTTTTATTGACCTTTCAGGCCAAGATAGCGCACACAAAGAGTTGAAATTGTTCCAGAAATATCTACAACTCCTAGATCTCTTTCTAGAGCCCTAATGACAACAGATCTTATTATGTGTATTGGATGGTTAGGATTTTTTACTGTAAATGCTTTACCTCCTGAGATAATATACCATTCCTTTCTTCCCACTCCCTCAATTTTGAGAGCTTTTTCTTGCCATTTATCCTACATTGGCGTAACATTTCTCTATTGAGAAGACACAGACAAACACAGACATACCACTGTGTATACCTATTTTACACCACTTATAATACATAAATGAACCTAGGACCATGAGAATCTTAATGCTGACACTTCTCCATCCAGAGAAGCACCCACTTTTTCCTAACCTCCGTTTCATTCTGTAAGTTAGCTCACCTTCCATGACAAAACATTTCCCCAAATCCCATAGGAACTCATTTAACAACAACAAAAATATGTCAACAGTATGGAAGTTTGTCAGAAGCTTTTTAAAAAGTCAATGTAAATTCTATCCCCTGGTTCCACTTTGTCCATTTTATTTACTCTCTTGAGGAGCACTAATAAATTAGTCAAACATGATTTTCCCTCACAGAAACCATGCTGCCTTTCTTCTGAAAGGTCATGTTTGACTGTGACTCTAGATTTTTTTATTTGGCTATAAAACAATGGTTCAGAGATTTCCAAATTTTGATTTCTAAGAAACTTTTTCATATAATCATTAAATGTCAGTAGTGGAAAGAATCTTAAAAATCTTCTTTACAATGAGGAAACTGAGGCCTAAAAATGCTTCTGCCAAACTCATTTTTTATTTATTAGCCTTTTAACGATTTGAGTAAAACTCTTGTCCTGAATTGTGCTAAAATGTTTGGGCATATGTTTTCACTGATGTCTCAAATGGAACGTGTTTCTCTTACTATGGAATATAAAACAGATATAATTTATGGAAGCAAAAGGTTTTCAAGAGCTCAAACTTAAAATAAAACAGGCTTGTTACACTTTTTATCATCACAAGTTTGCTTTTTTATTTTGTTATTCCTATTAACAATTCTACCCCAAAAACATACCAGCTTTCTTGTTATTGTTAAAATCACATTGTCAAGCTTATATTGTGTTTACTGTGTGCCTGTCACTGTTCTGAGCACATGACATAGATCCTCATTTAAAGTTCAAAGGTAGGCAATATGAATTCACAATGTTTGAAGACAGGAAAGTAGATACATTTGGATTGGTGGAGGTAGTGCCTGGATAAGGGCATCAGGATGACTTCTGGGGTGTAGTTAGTGTTTTTTTTCTTGATCTCAGTGACAGATACATGAGTGTGTTAACTTTGTAAAATCCATGGAGCTGTTGACATCTATGATTTGTGCATGTATGTATGTCATACTTCAATAAAAGTTTAAAGAAAAAAAAGACAGGTAAGTCCTTAAATCAACTTAATTAGGCAGGTATTTTTATTAACCAATTTGACAGATGAGGAAACTGAAGTACCAAGAAACTAAGTACCTTACTGCAGATCACAGAGCTAGCATGTAAACAAGACTGGGATTTGAACTTAAGTAGTCTGGCTCCACATCCATGTTCTTAATTACCACACTACATGCCCCTCTCAGAATTGCTTTTGTTCAACAGCAAGGCTATTTGCTGTCTAATCTTATTTGCATTTAACCCTAACTGCACTCACTTTTGTATTTCCCCTCATTATAGATCACTATCCCTTGCTTCAATACACATGCACAGGAAAATGCTTTAACGACATATAAACACAGGAAAATGCTTTAACGACATAATTTCCCTGCCCTTGCCATCTCTTTTCATGCCTCTCTCTGTCCCTCAGAGATGTCCATGGTGAGTTTCCCCATGAAACTAAAGTATATAAACCCCAGCCTGAAACTCTAAGAATATTCCCAATGTAAAAAAAAAAAACAAGTGCCCTAAAAATCTTTGCAACTAATCTCTAAAAGCAGAAATCACACTGTAGTCTCTTGTTCTAACTTAATCATCATTTTAGGGATTCAAAAAAAATCATGGAAGGAAGGGAAACATTTTAGGCACAATGGATTCCAACTGATTCTACTCATGATTGCTATATAACTTCTGGGCAAGTCAAAATGCTTTTGTAAACAAAGGTCAGATTTTTCAAAGACTCATGAATATTGCTGAAAGTAGTTGAGGCTCAGAAGAAGAGGCAAATGACAGGGGAAAGGAACTACCACTATTTGTGAAGTGTCAATTCTGTGCTAGATATCGCATTAGAGCAGTTTATGTTCATTATCTCATTTAATCCTCACCATCACCATTTAAAGGAGGTATTAATAATCCCTATTTTTCAGATGAGGAAAATGAGGCTCAGACATCAAGTTCACAAGGCTAATAAAGTCTGTCTGGCTCCAAGGCCCATGCTTTTTTTCCCATTAAATTATAGTGCCTTTCTAAAAGCAGATGTCCCTTTGCCCATTTTAGAGTAAAAATATCAAAGGAAGAAAGAAGATAATGGTGTGAGTAAACATATCATATATGTTTTTTTTTTTAGCTGAGCCATCCTGCTACCTGTTGGCAGCTCAGTGGCTGCTCATCTCAGGCTGGACTCGAACTGCTGTTGCTCAGAACTCAAACTCTTGAGCGAGCTCTTAACCAACTGAGCCACTCGCCCGGCCCCTTCATATATGTTTTTATTTTAAAAACCTCTTATTAAAATGAAAAGCTCTTACTCTGTAAACAAAACATAGCTGCTTGTGAAGGAAGTAAAAGGTGTTTTGAACAACAGTTAATTGTTGATCAGTTAATTCCACTAGTTACAGTGAATCATACATTTTTTTTAATCACTCAGCTTGGAGATCACTGAATAAAATAAGTTTAAAGTGTTATAGATCTTATCACTTTTTGAACAAAAATTCGAAAACTACTGTGATCAAATGACAATTAACAATTAGAGTAAATTACAATAAATGAAAACTTACACTTATGATCCTGCCCAGGAGGTATCTGTTAGTCTTGATTTTTTTCAATATTACACATATAGATAATAAAGCTCTGCACCCTCCATTTCTTATAATCAGTAGAAGTATAGTGGTTAAAAGCAAAAATTCTGAAGTCACACTTCCTGGGTTCAAATTCTGGCTCCACCCCATAATAACCATATTACCTTGGCTTGTATGGTTGTCAGATTTAGCAATAAAAATACAGGAGAGCCAGTTAAATTTAAATTTCAGATAAATAATATTTTAATTATAAATATATCTCATGTAGAATTATTAATCACTTATCTAAAATTCAAATTTAACTGGACATTCTGTATTTTATCTGGCCATTCTACCTTGGATGAATTACTTAATTTCTCTGTGCCTCAGTTTGGTCAACTGTAAAATGGGAATGATATTAAGACAGTAGTACCTAGCTCATGGAGCTGTGGTGAGGATTTCATGGGAATATATGTGAATTATAACCACGCCTGACACAGAGTAAGCACTATATAAATGATAACCCTCATAATTACCTAATTCTTCTATTTACATCAACATGAGTTTGGCTTGGGCTTCTGCTTTAGAAAGGATAATGAAAGAATTACTTTATACCTCATTTATTGTGTACAGAACCAAAGCAGAAGAGTGACACTGAAGTGTATTGTTATATATAGTCACATCAGATATCTTACTTTTTTACTAGGAAACATGTTCAATAACCCAAAACTTTACAACCTAGAAACAGTTTCTTCTGTTATTGTTCATATAAATGACCTTTCCATTCAGCAATAACCTTTTTATGCTTTGAAAGTCTGGAAAAAAATAAGAAACCATCTTTTTTTTAGTATAGATTTCATGAACTAAATCCATACTTCACAGCATAGTAAGCACTCATTTCTTTATATTTGCATAGCAGGAATCTGTATATTGTCAGATGCAAAAGTTACATTAAAATTTAAGAGCTGGTATATTTTAGTTTCTTGTAACACCTGAGAAAAACTCCAACACATAATAAAATGCATTGTACAAAACATTTAAAATATAATCTATTTATATCACTTTCATGATCTCAGATTGTAAATGTCTACCACTATTTTCACAATATATATAAAAAGCATGATTTATCTATGTTAATTTCAAGTTGGCATTTAGCCATTTGAGTGCTTACTTCCACATATGGTAAACTATAGGGATGTGTGAAGTTTCATAAAAGGTCAATAGCACAGAACGAATGGAAGAACCAGAATGGTATGAATGATTCTGAAAAAATTGGAGACATATTAACTAAAGTTGCTGTGCACTTTCACAGCAGGCAAATATCATGGCTTTGCCAGTAATCTGTGCTTTAGATTGCAATAAATTGTTCCTGTTTTTCTTTCCATTGTAGAAGACACTAACTTGGCTTCATGAAATCAGGCATACATGTCATCTCCCACCTCATTTTCTTTTGAGTGTAGGAGGGGAAATATAATACAAACTGTTCTGGTGCACAATAATCTATTTTACAGTTATATGCAAGAAAAAAATCCCAGAAATCCTGGCAAGATAGCATTCAGATTTCTTCATATCATTTGTGTCCTTTACTTCATTCCTTCCTTTGCTGTCATTAGCATGCATACAAAGGGCAATCTATGCATGGAGAAACACAGCACAAATATGTAGTAATACAATCTTATAGACATGAGATCAACAATCATGACTTTGAAAAAATGGTATGCCTTCTGCAGATAAATACAATGTCAGTGGGCACAGGCAACATTTGACTGGGCCAAAACATAGGACAATTATTCACGAAGTGATTTTCTAAATAGAAAATGAACAGTTCCAACTTGGTTTATAATTTTTATGTCCCTTATTGACACCCTGCTATGAGATTAAAAATGATTTCTGTCCACAATTCTCAAATCCATATTTTCAATCTGACCTCTTGTTATTTTCAATTGCCTTTTCACTTAGATGTCCTACAGGCACATCAAATTCAGTGTACCAAAACTGAACAATTTCTCTTTTTTATTGTAATTTATTTACCTTCATTAAATTTATCATTGGTTAGTAAAGTTACACAGGTTTCAAGTGTACAATTCTGTAATACATCATCTATATATCACGTTGTGTTCACCACCCAGAGTCAGTTCTCCTTCCATCACCATATATTTGACCCCCTTTACCCTCTTCTACTTATTGTTTTTCCCCAAACCTGGTCCTCTTTCCGTATTCCCTGGCTCAGTTCCAGGCAACAACATTTACCCGTTTGTCTAAGCTAGATGTCTCTGGCATTTTCGACCTCTCCCTCTGATCCTGTCCACATCCAATCAATTGAATGTTGATGATTCCAACTCCAAACTGTTTCTAGAACCTATCCCCTCCTCTTCCTTCTCACAGCCATTAATTTAGTTTAGTCATGCACCTGTACTTTTACAATGACCTAAGAATGGCCTCTTAATAGGTCCCCCTGCTTCCAGTCTCGTCCATATCCATTCTATCCTTTATGGACTAACCAGAGTTGTTGTTGTTGTTGTTTTAGTTGGTTGGTTGATATGTCTGTTTGTTTTTGAAAGTACAAATCTGGAACAAATTCTTTACTTCCTTAAAACCACTCAGTACCCCTAGGAGCCCATGGGATTAAGTTCAACGTCTTTAGAATGGCATACAAATCTCATCGTCTTTTCCTCCAACCTCACTTCTTCCAAACTCATTGCCGGGATACCTCATGTACTCTGTTTTTGCCTGTTAAACCAAAATACCAGCTAGTTCTCAAAAAAAGCTTGTCATTTTTCTAATCTAGTGGTTCGTAAACAAGAGGACACATCATAATCACCTGGGAGCTATATATATATATATATATATATATATATATATATAATACAAATGCCCTTTCTCAGTCTCAGACCTACATAGTTAGAATCTGGACAAATGGAGCATAGTATCTGTATTTTAACCAGATCATCAGGTGAAGGGTGAGACACCTCCTACCCATTTTTCAAGGCTTAGCTCAAATATCACCTCCTCTGTGAGGCCTTCCAGGATCTCTACAGGTAAAATGAATTGCTCTCTGGTGCTTGTTGCTGTAGCATTTTTTCATGTACTGCTACTATAATCATGTATCATTTTGAGTGCTCCTTGTTTATTTTACGGTGTTTTCCTGGGAGAAAGTAAGCTCCTTAGGTTTCTTTGAATTCCAAGCCCTTAGCTGAATTTCTGGCACTGTGCTCGAGAAACATGTTAGAAAGAAAAGAAGGGAGGAGACAAGAAAGGAAAAAGGGAAAGGTGGTGTGGCCCAGGCTGGCTCTGGAGCCTAACTGAAAGTATAAAAAACATTTTATCTTCTATTTCTAAGCAAAAAAATACCATTACAGTCTATAGTTGTACCCTTGTGGTGGGCCTCTTGGTACTGAATTTCAACTAATCTTAAAATATCAATTTGGCACAGGAAGAAAAATGAGTAGGGTGGAAGCTTCGCTTGTCTACAATGTTGAGTTTCTGCCCCAGAAACTTCTGGTAGTCTCTGATAACAGTTCTGCAAGGGGTGCCTGTTATTCCATTCCCCTGCTCTGTTCATGTTCTGTTGAGAACAGCAGTAGCAAAACTATGAGTTTTTTACCATAGGGTGACAGAACTTCAGCAAGCAAGTCGAAGAGTGGTAATTTTACACAACTGCCTTTCTTAGAGGTCCTAGCAACAACTTCCTTTTCCTTAGTGTGAGCTGATGGCATAGTCACTTCCTATTCGGTCTCAACTGCCAGTTTTTTTCCTGTTTTTAACTGCCACCTTTGACTAGAACTGTTTTCTCGAGAAGCCTACAAATTAAAGAACAAGTGGTCAATTCAAGACATGTTAAAAAGTTAATTCAGAGGGAAAAATATCACCCACATTGGTTGTTGAGCATCATTTCATGGTAACATATGAAAGACTCTCCTGTAACTAAAAACAGCACACTGGAGAGCACAAAGAAGTTACCTGACTTCATCACAAAGAGCCCGGTCTCCCAAAGAATCTGTCCTAAGAAACTCCCCCGTCTCTTCATGTCCCCCTCTGGCAACACAAAACAATCATTATAGGATGATTGGTGTAGCAAGCAGTGGTTTTGTGACCACTGAAGTGACTGTGAGTGAGTACAAGCAGGCTTCTGAGGGCTTCTTGGGCCCAAGGCATCTGAAAATCAACAGTGCAATTCGAGGAGAATGTAGACAGGCAGCAAAACTGAAACCAAGGAAGATATCTCTTAACATTCCATCTTTTGACTCCTACCTCTGAATGAAATTGTCCTAGCCATGTTTACTTCTTTCTGTTCTGTAATCAGTTGGTGAAGGCAAGACATTACGAGCTCAATTCTTTTGGTCACTAAATGCAAATATTTCAAAGTGAGTAAGCATATGTGTAAAGAAATATTATAAGCAGGAAACCACCTAAGCAGCATCTGCTTCCGCCCACCTTCTCTGTTGCTCTACTCCCTTCAGCCGCATCAGGAAGTACAGCTAGCAAGAAGATTTTGCTGTGCTGAATCTTAGACACTAGTTTTGTTATAAATGATAATGTGGTAGAGTATTCTGCAAGCCACAAAGGGTGCAAGGTTACTCAGGAGCAGCAATTACATAAGTTTAATGCTCCTTGACCAAGAATTGATTCAATAGGTTTTCTCTTAGGATGCTTTGCTGGAACAATAGCGAGGATACAACATCTGTAAGAACTATCATATCATGGTTTCCAATTTGATACCCACAGAGAGTAAAGAGGAGATTTGAGATATCACATATGCTTTTATATAAAACAAAAGATAATGGGCCGGCCGAGTAGCGCATTGATTAAGAACTGGCTTGGGACGCCAGAGGGCCCAGGTTCGGATCCCACATATGAGGGCCAGTGACACTGCCCTCCACAGCTAAGATGCTGAACAACAGCTCAACCTGGAGCTGGGCTGCCGTGAGTCGCCGGCGACGGCGTGGGCTGCAGCCCCTGTGGCAGTGGGTTGCCATGGGCTACCGTGTGTAGCCAGCAGCCAGCGTGAGCGGCCAGCAGCCGCCGTGAGCGGCCGTCCAGAAGCCGGCGACTGATCTGCCTCGCCCGGGAAGAGCGCAATGATGGTGCCAACTTGGGCCAGTGAAACAACGTCCTCCACAACTAGACTGAAGAACAAAAAGACAGCAACTTGTCTGTTCCCCTTCCCCCAATTCCCCAGTGCTGTTCCCATCCCCCAAGTCCCCCATTAAACTAACTTAATTAATTAATTAAAAAAATATAAAAGGGGCCCTCAAATGTTGGACTTCCAAATATCAGTACAGAGTTCAGTAGCTGGAATCAAAATATTGATGGTGAGCTTCTACAACTACCCAGATGATTTCCTTTAGTTTTAAATATTCAGATAATTGAAAGAAATTCCGATAATTGTATCAATTTGCCCTTACGTTTCTTATATTTATATAGTTTATACATTTCAATGTAGTTATTAGCCTCAAAATATAAAAGTACAAAAATGTGAAACCCTACCTTTAAATTTTGGAAAGTGGAATAGGAGGTCAAATTTATCACATTTTTTTAGAGCTTTTTTTTTTAAAGGACAATTTTTTATTGGGGAACAGTGTGTTTTTCCAGGACCCATCAGCTCGAAGTCAAGTAGTTGTGGAAGGCGCATCTCAGTGGCCCATGTGGGGATCGAACCGGCAACCTTAGTGTTATGAGCACTGTGCTCTAACCAACTGAGCTAACCGGCTGCCCTGAGGTATCTCATTGGAAGACTCCTATGTAATGCCTGGTACATTAGAACATGTTCCATGATTAAACATATTTTTTAAACAAACCATTAGATTTTCTTAAAGTTATTTTCTCTTCAATATTATTTTTCATTAAGTAGTATTCACTCTTTGGGGCAGATGATCTATGACTTAGTACAAAATCAATTTAAAAATACTATTTTGTTTCCAGTACCCCCTCAATGTGGCCCACTATCTTGTGGGGATTTTTTGGAGGGCTGGGGAAGCCACCACATTGAACTGAAATCCTTAGGGAACAGTGATTCCCAAGTCTGTTTCTTGGTTAATAATCCCTAATGCA
This sequence comes from Hipposideros armiger, assembly GCF_001890085.2. NCBI lineage: Eukaryota > Metazoa > Chordata > Mammalia > Chiroptera > Hipposideridae > Hipposideros > Hipposideros armiger. Next base: position 2,576,414 of record NW_017731560.1, read on the forward strand.
GAGTCCAGAGCATGGTGTTTCAAACCTTGGCACCATTGACATTTTGGGCTGGGTAATCCTTTGTTGTGACAGCTGTCTTGTGCATTGGAAGATGCTTAGCAGCAACTGTGGCCTCTACCCACTACCAGTAGCACCCTTTCCTCCCCATTTGTGACAACCAATAATGTCTCCAGGAGGCAAAATTGCCCGTGGTTGACAACCATGGCCCTAATGCATTATTGTCTACATTGAAGTTTGGCCATTTCTGTCTACCTAACCTTTAGCTCTGAACCAGTCCATTCAGTAAATATTTACAAACACAGGTAAAGTTAAATGTTTAATATTGAGGGTATGACAAATGTTGGAAATTGAAATCACAGATTGTAAATTTAAATTAAGTTTGTTGGGTTCAAAGATACTGTCTAACTCGGAATTCACTGACTTCAATTAATCTGTATATAATCTTATTTTATTTATATGGGTATTAAGGATTCATAGCACTCAGGTCACATCAATCAAGCAGGTACAAAATCTGATTTGAGGCACTATGTTATACTCCACGGGGCTACCAAAGACCATAAGATGTGGTGTCTCTCCTCAAGGAACATTTTCCATCAAGCCATGGAAATACATTGTAATATAGTAATAGACTCTGGGCTGACATTTTGAAGTAAAATATTCAAGCGTCCTTTTCTGGGGGGAGTAAAAAAAAGCACACTTGAATTTCTCATTTTATTTCAATTAAGATATATATATATATATATATATATATATATATATATATATATGAAAAATCGTAAGCAAACCACAAGGAAGTCCATGTAAAAACTCAAGTGATTTCTATCACTAATAACAACAGATAGTTTATTTAATAGAAGTAGACCTAAATAAAGGTCAAAAAGTTTATTAAGATCTCAACAGCAGTATTTCTAAGGAAATGTCTGAATTGTTCAGGTCTCAAAATTTAGCATTTAGTCTACCACATTCTTACATAACTCTGGCCCAGAATGATGTCAGGGAAGGTCACTTCTCAGATATGATTAACTGGAAAAAATTTGGGAAACAAAAAATGAAAGAAAAAAAAAGAATGGTGTCACATATAATAAAGTGAATGATTTAAAGGCTCAGCAAAAGCAGTGCCTAGGAATTTAACCGGGCATCAATGAAACACACAGTATACCCATAATGCACCCACCCAGCACTATACCAATCTCAGTAAAGAATTCAGAGGAAAAGGCCGGCCGAGTGGCGTGATGGTTAAGAACTGGCTTGGGACACCAGAGGGCCCCGGTTCGGATCCCACATATGAGGGCCAGTGACACTGCCCTCCACAGCTAAGATGCTGAACAACAGCTCAACCTGGAGCTGGGCTGCCGTGGGTCACCGGCAACGGCTTAGGCTGCAGCCCCTTTGGCAGTGGGTTGCCATGGGCTACTGTGTGTAGCCAGCAGCCAGCGTGAGTGGCCAGCAGCTGCAGTGAGCGGCCATCCAGAAGCCGGCAAGTGATCTGCCTCACCCGGGAAGAGCGCAATGATGGTGCCAACTTGGGCCAGTGAAGCAACATCCTCCACAACTAGACTGAAGAACAAAAGGACAGCAACTTGTCTGTTCCCCTTCCCCCAATTCCCCAGCACTGTTGCCATCCCCCCACAATTCCCCAATAAAAATCTTTAAAAAATAATTCAGAGGAAATACATCCACTCATTTATTCATTCATTTAACAAGTCTCTTTTGAGGACTTACTATGTGCCACACACTCTCCTAGCCTCTGAGGATACAGCAATGAACAAAACAGACAAGAATCTTGCCCACTGACAGTTGGCATCCTACCTGAATAATTCTTATGTAAGAGAAGTTGGATATCTGGCCTCAAAGACCTAATAATCTTCTTGGGCAGACTAAATAAATGAAATAAGAACAAAAACACAGTGTGAGTGCAGCTTCCACTGACATGCAACAGGAGAAGTTTGAAGGGGGGCTTGCAGCAAGGAGGAAGGTTCAATGGAGTAAGATCTGAGATGAGCCTCAAATGATGGAGTTTGATTCAGACCCTTAGTACTCAAAGTGTGCTCTAAGAATCAGCAGTATCGGCCTCACCTGCAAAATTGTTAGCAATGAAGAATCTTGCGCTCACTCCAGAGTTGCTAAATCAAAATCTGCACTTTAAAAAGAATCCCAGAGAATTTCTATGGACATTAAAGTTTAGGTGGCCCTGTGGGTTTTTGATCAGGCTGGCATTGTTGAGTGTGAACTGGGCGAGTGGGAAATAGACACTGGATTGGGGCCTCTCATCAGATCAGAAGTAGTGAGGGCCTGGAATTGGGAAACTAGGAGTAAGGAAAATGCAAATATATTCATCATCTGAATAGATAAGAAAATGTGGTGTATATACATGAAATGGAATATTATTCAACCATGAAAAAGATGGGCATCTTGCCCTTTGCAACAACATGGATGGACCTTGAGGGCATTATGCTTAGTGAGATAAGTCAGACCGAGAAAGACAAATACTGTATGATCTCACTTATATACGGAATCTAAAAAATACCTAACTTATGGAAACAAAGAGTAGATTGGTCGTTGGGAGGGGCAGGGAATGGGGGAAATTGGTGAAGGTGGTCAAAGGGCACCAACTTCCAGTTATAAAATGAAGAAGTTCTGGGGACCTAATGTTCAACATGGTAACTATAGTTAACAATATTGTTTTGTATATTTGAAAGTTGCCAACAGACTAGATCTTAAAAGTTAGAGATACTTGGGTTTGAATCCCCAGCTCTACCACTTCTTAATTGTGCAATATTTTGTGTCAAGTTATTTAAGCTCACTGAACCTTTTTCTTCATCTGTAAAATGGGGAGAAAGCAATATGATCTCCCTTGTAAAGATTCAATAAGGTAACATTTTGTCCCTGGCACAAAGAAAATGGCATCCATGAATAATAATGATATTGACAACAATAGTATGCTATCTTTGAAAAGATTCAAAAAGAACAACAGCAAAAAAACATTAATTGAGTGTCTACTAGGGCCCCAATACTGTGTTGTGTACAGACCTACCACAACCTGCAAGGTAGGGAACTTCATCCTCATTTTAAATTGGCACTCGGATATTGCATTTTAAGAATGTAATTAACCCCTTGTGGGTTCACAGAGGTCCCTTCATAATGAGATTCTTGAAATTGCTATTACCATTGTTAATGTTATTATTAAGGTACTCTCAAAAGAGCTTGTCTCCCTCCTGGAGTGCACCGCGAAATGGGGTGGTGGCAGGGAGTTGCTAGAGCCACTGCTGTGTATGCTGAGTTCAATAAATAGGCAAGGCTGGGCCGGCCAAGTGGCTCAGTTGGTTAAGAGTTTACTCAAGAGTGCGAGCTCTGAGCAACAGCAGTTCGATTCCCAGCCAGAGCTGAGGTGACACTGAACTGCCAACAGGTGGCAGGATGGCTCAGCTAAAAAAAAAATAATAATAAAAGGCACCTACTGATCACCTTCATTGATTTTTCTGCGGGTGTACCATCTGTTTTCCAACTTCCCTCTCTCTTAAATGTGTAGAACTTGTGATGAACAGAAGCCCCAGTATGGCCACCCCTCACCAAAGCATAGACGAAGAGGTAGGTGCAGCTTCAGATTTAAGTCACCTGAAGCATGTCTGGGGGCGGGAGATCCGGAAAGCATCAGAATGGCTACGGATCTGCCCAGTGGCGCGGACCCAGGCAGGGAGACCCCCACCGCGGGAATGGGTAGGGGTCCACCGTCTCCGTGGCTCTCTGTGCCCGCACCCTCGGTCAGATTGGGAAGCCAAGAAGGACTTCCAACACTCCCCAAGTTTTAACTCAAGACGTCTCCGAGGCTGCGTGTGTCCCAGCCTCGTACGCCTGCCTGCAACGTGGCCGCGTCTAGGACGCCCTCATAACCCCAGAGTCCCCCTAACTTTTCTATTATCTCTCCAGGCCGACTCGTGTTCCAGGTCCCCCAGTCCCCGGGTTCTCCTCTCCGCGTGCGGGGAGAGTCGTCCCCTTCTCAGGCTCCAGCAACCCCAGGCAAGCCTCTACACTCGGAACCTTAGCTCTCCTGACACCGCCCGACTGCGGGGCGGGGGCAGGGCCAACGGAGGAACCGCCCCCAAACGCCTCCCCCGCCAGGCGAGCGGGCGGGTTGCTGGGGCGCCTCCACCTCCTCTTCCTAAAGCGGCTGGGCGCAGACGAGCGGCATCACTCGAGCCCCGGTCCCAGCTACCGCCACACACAGCGCCCCGCATTCAGGAGGAGGAGCAGCAGAGGAGGCGGCGGCAACCGCGGCCGACGGGCGCCAGAAAGGTAGACTGAGTCCCAGGGAGTAGCGCCGCGAACTCCCCACCTCCCAGCCCGGGGCTAAGCGCCACTAGCCCAGTAACCCCACTTCTGTGTGTCCTTCCAGGCCCGGGTCGAAAAGCCTGGGAGGGCCGCCGAAATACCCCCCGGAGGAGGAGCCAGTCCCAGCTCAAGGCGCCACCGCCGCAGAAGCAGTGCGGAGCAGCAGTCGCCTTCATGGCCCACTCACCGGTGGCGGTCCAAGTGCCCGGGATGCAGGTGAGGAAGCCCAGGCCTGCCCCGCCGCCCACGTGACTACCCCAGAGCTCCGTGCGCACTCCTTACTGGGCATCGGCGTCGAGAGGCGGCCTCAGGGCTCCCCCGAAGGCAGGGCCGGGCGCTAAGGCCAGGTGACCTGGGAATTGGGCTATAAGTGTTTCCTGGCGTTCAGGCTTTGCACTACGTTGGGAAGGCGGGGGAGGGACTGAGGCGCGCAACGAGGTGAGGATGGGGGGCGGGGGGCGTTATAAAAATAGGCCAGAGCGAGACACCTGCGCCTGCTGAGCGTGGTACCCTTGAGGATTGGAGGCGGGAATACTTAACTTGGGAGAGATGGAGGTGTCTCGGAATTTGTGGAGCAAAACGCAAGTTGTGCCCCCTGCCAAACACAGAAGTTGGAGTGGAGCAAGACAAGGGGGTGTCGGTGGCGGCGGCGTTAAATCGGTCTCTTCCTGTGTGCGTAGAGCGAAGTGACTCCTTTTCCCCTTTTGGTGCCGCTTCTTAAGGGCGTAGTTATATCTCGCTACCCACCTGGCCCAACCCATAGTGCAGCGTGAGAAATGTTGGGTCCCATATCAGAGTCGCCTAGGAGATGACTCTCCAGCCCCCTCCCCTGCCTTTCCCACAAAATGACTGTTGCATGTGGTTAAGGGAAGCTTTTTGTCCTGGACAAGGGACTACTGCATGGCACCCAAGTTCTTCCTGAAGATCTACCCCCCTGCCCCTTATATTTTCATTTTATTAAAGAAGAAATAAGCTATGTTCATACTTTTTATGCTGTTAATGGTTTTAAATTGGTGCATTTAAAGCTATCTACTAAATGTTACCCAAGTCTACGAACTTATAAGCATTCACATTTTTTCCCTATGCTACATAGCCTAAACAACCCATTTATGAATAACTCAGACTAGAAACACTAAAGCCTCAGTCCCTTATTATCTTCTAAAAATGTGAAAGCAAACTTTTCTCAAGTTCAGAAAAAAATGTTTATAGTAGTAAATAGCTTATGTTTTAGTAGCAATCAAAGAGCTGTGGATACGGGCCTCAATTTACTAATTGATGCGTGGAATTCATCTTTTAAAAAAGCAGTTGGTCACATTTTATGCATGATCACAAAAGAGTGATTTTTAAGATACTTCCCCAGAAAAGGACCATCTGTGTCTGACATATACCTAACCAAAGACTCCTGTGTATCCTAAGCACCAGGCCTTTTAACTGAATATCGTCTGTGTCGAGTCCCAGGAAGTTGGTGTGTATTTAATAAAAAAAAACAGAGGAAGAAAAATGGTAATGAGAAATATTTGGGCTTTTAAAAAGGTTAATCCACTCAAGCTTTACAAAATGCCTCACACTTTCTTCTTCTCAGGCCACCCCCCTTCCCTTCCTTTTTCCCCCCATCCACCCTGGCCCACACCCCATTCATTCAGTTCTGCCTTTGATTGTATCAAGGGAATTGGAAGTTTGCAATACTAACTGTGGGTTTGCTCTGTCTGATGTGGAGGAAAGTGTGAAAAATTGCCCACTGTACCCTCCTTTCCATTATGTGGAGATGTACAGATGTAAAGTTTGTCTCTGAGAGTTTCCAGCCATTTCTCTCCATTGTGTGTGCAAGCCTGCATGTCTACGTCAGCAGTGAATGCCTCCCCTTCAGGTTTGTGATTCTGAAAAACTGAGCTAAAGAGAAAATAGTTTCTGGTCTTTATTTCATTTGTCTTGACTTTATTTGATTTATATGGTTTCGGAACTGCTTGCCGTTAAGTATTTCTTATTGCTCCCTGCTTTGTTGAATTATCTGAGTTCCTATCTCTTGAATTTTTAAATGTTAATTAAGGTGTTTTAGAATGTGAATCACGAATTTTAAATGACAAACTCTGCCTTTCACTTTATGCCTTCCCAAAGTTGTGATTATTTTGTCCAACCTAATTTGGAGAGGGCAGCCATCTCAATATTAGCAAAGAAGAAAGGAATATTTATTTGTCACTTTTTTCGTCTTAGTTAAAGTGGTAAATTCTTAGCTTCTTATTTCCATTTTCTTTGTAGATGTGGTTCTTAAGCATTTGGTGCAACACAAAACATTTTCCACAGTTAAAATTGTACAGTACCCTAAAAATAAATTTGATGGCATGCAGTGTGACTCCTGAGCCTAGATTTCTTTTACTATTCTTTTGTTAAAAAATATTGCATTAGGAGGTGCAGAACTACATCATGGCCTTGTGAAATTTTCCGAAAATTTTGTTAAAGAGTTAGGAGCAACTTTTAGACCTTTAGAGTAGTAAGAAAACTTGAGTTAGCCATGTGTTCTTGAAATTAATGTATAGTATTTCCACAAATCATGGTGAAGTGGTTGACTGGCCTGTAACTTTTTAACAGTTTATTTTAGAGAATTATGAAGATTGATGGAAAAATGATTTTTCCAGAAATAAAAACAAAATGACTTGATCCACAGTGTTTTTCTCCCTTCCCCTCCCCCCAGGAGAGACATGAAGTAAAAGCTGAGCTACCTGTTCTATCACTTAAGACTTCCAGCATTCCTGACTTTCAAACAAAGAAATTTCTGTTGCCACTAGTTTAAAATAGAAAAGAAACTTGGAGTGATGAAAGGAAACCCAGGATTTGGTCCAGTTCAAACTCTTCCTTATGAATTAGTTATTCAAACTCATTGTTGATATTTCTTAATATCGTGGTAATGAACATTTTTGCCATATTACACCAAGTGTTGAGGATATGAATTTTTTTGTACTTAATTTGTGCTTACTTCTTTAGTATATAACTAAAAGAATTTTCCATACCAGGAGCTAAACTCAAAAAAAATATTAAAGCACAACTTTTAAAAAAATAAACCAATAAACTTGTTCATTTCCACTCAAATAGTTATTCTTTATTGACTTAAAACATGTTTTTTTTTTTCTTTGAAGTTTTCAGTTATAAATCACACTTAAGTTTAAGGTAGTTCCCCTTAGAACCACATTAGTATTTATAAAGACAAGTATTCTAAATTGGTTGTTAAATCTTTCGTAAAATGTAGGTAGAAACATCAATGTTCAGTGAAATGTTGAATTGGAGTACTAAGTGTTGTTATGTTATGCCTATTGTATATAACAGTGTTAAAATATAAAATATAAAAATATATATTTTAAAGTTCCTGATAAAGAATTTAAATTAAATTAGCTTTCATGTATCTTTAATATGATCAACTTGGTACAATTTTTTTTAAGATTTTATTGAGGAATTGCGGGAGGGGAACAGCATTGGGGAATCGGGGAAGGGGAACAGACAAGTTGCTGTCGTTTTTGTTCTTCAGTCTAGTAGTGGAGGACGTCGCTTCCCTGGCCCATATTGGTATTATCATTGCGCTCTTCCCGGGTGAGGCAGATCTGTCGCTGGCCTCTGGACAGCCTCTCACAGCGGCTCTTGGCAGCTCACACCGGCTGCCGGCCGCTCACGGTAACTCACTGCAGCAGGGGCTGCAGCCTACGCCGTCAACTCATGGCAGGTCGAGCTGTTGTTCACCATCTTAGCTGTAGAGGGCAGTGTCACTGGCCCTCATGTCGAATCCGAACCGGGGTCCTGCTGCTCAGGGCCACTCTGCTGGTCCAACTTGGTACAATTTTTAAATGGTTATTATTTGAGGTGTGAGATAGAAATGAAGTTTAAGGATTAGTGAAAACTTTATTGAAGACTTTTATCTAAGAGATAGAAAACATTGCCTTGCATCTGTGAACTTAGTTACTGGGTTCTGGGAAGGATACAGAAGTATACTACATGATCTCTGCCCTTCAAGAACTTAAAATGTTGTTGGGGGTTAAGTCTAGCACATGAAATATCAAGTATGAAAAGTCTGTGATACACCATATAATAGAATTTCTGACTGGAAAAGGTGAAGGCTTACTTACAGAACGTAAACTGACCCCAGAGGATTGTTAGGAACCACATTGGAAAGAGCATTTCCAAGCAGGGAAATATCCTGACCAAAGGCATGGAGACAGGGAAGGGTATATCCGCAAGTGTGTGTGCACACAGTCTCTGAGAGTGGGATAAAATCACTTGGACTATGTATGATGCAGAATTCCTCCAGAGAAATAATAAGAGGTAAGATTGAAAGACTTGATTGGGTCAAGATTGTGTTGGTTCTTGAATATTAGGAAGGATTTTGGTCTTTGGATTAAACATTTCTGAGTAAGGGAGATTCAGTGAACAAAGTTAAATATAGGAAGAGAAATCTCAAGACTGGATGAATGGATAAACTGGAGAATGGAGAGATTTGAGGCAGTTTGATCTACTGAGGCTATTTCAGTGGGACAATAAGTATGTGCAGATGCAGTGGGCCTTGCATTGACTGACTGCCTTCCACAGGCCTAGTGCTGTGAAGAAAAAAATATAATTACCAGACTTAATAATTAGTTAGTTACAGATGGAGGAATCCAAGCCTTTGTGGTATTGAATATGGGGAACTGGGAGGATTATGGTACATCCGAAAGAACTGGAAAGTCAGAGCGAAGAACCAGATCTAGTAGGAAGTTAATGATTTCTGTTTGAGACTTGTGAGGTTTGAGGTAACAGTGGGATGACAAAGTAAATATGTAGAACAATATGTCTGTTACCTTAATTGTGATGATTTCATAGATGTATGTATATGCCCAAATTCATCAAATAGTATACGTTAAATATGTACATTTTTGTACATCAATATACCTCAATAAAGCTGGTTTTTTTTTAATCCAGCCAGTACTCGAAAACATAGATATGGAGCTTTAGTCAATCATCAGACATTTACTGAACACTTACTATATGCTAGTCTGTTTACTTGAAACTGAAGGATGGGAGCAACCAAGGAGGGAGAGGGTTGTAATACCAGAGAAAATATTTGGAAGTGAGGGCCCTCATGAGACAAGAAATACAGGTGAATGATTAGCTTGTAAGAAAAGTAACAGTGACTTTTGGATGCATGGAAGGATGATAAAATTTGTCAGGATCCAGAGAGAGTTAACTGGGGGGAATTCTTCAACTCTCATCATGAAACCTAAATTGGAGAAGGAATTCAGTTTGGTTCCAGAATCTAGTATGTGGAGTGCTCAACTCCCATATACCTTCTGAAGGGATTAATCAGCTTTGCAATTTGAGGTGGAAGGAAGTGGAAAACATTGCATTGCATTGATAAAGCAAACCATTGTCCTTGTTGGTGAGTGGTTGATACAGAGATGTTGAATATGCTAATGATAAAGGTAGAAGACCAGCTGGGACATAATAATCCAAAACAGTTGTTAGCTGGGAGAGTTGAAGGTAGCTGGAAGGTTTGGGGTTAGGGAGTTAGGGGCTGTAGGGAGAGTAAACAGTAACTGAGCATGGTAAAACATTGCCTTGCACACTAATGAGGGTCTAGAAATGGCACTTGCAGACAAAGGTCCATCATGTACTTCCCTTGCTTGAGTCATAGAAAATGAGAGAATATAATTTAGCTGGTACTTAGGAATCATTGAATATTGTGATAATGTGGGTTATTGTTTTTAATTCTGCCTTTCATTTATTCAGTGACCTGGAGCAAATCATCTACAAAACGGGGAATAATAAACACTGCATTTCTTTTGCATCAATAAGATGTTATTAAGATGAATTAACTATCATCCATGGAATATATTTTGAGCTCCTTTATAAAAGGTGTTATGATATACATGGACATTTCATCCTGCAAAACAATGCTAGGCTAATCACATGAAAACACTGTCACTATCTCATCCCTCTCCTGCTTGGTAATCCACATTTTTCTATTAAAATCCAGTCATTGCCCCGTCCGCCCGCCCCACGCCCCCCCCACACACACACACAAACACATGCCACTACCACCACCAGACCCAAAATTCTCTGCTCAGCTTTCCAGGCTTTCTGTTATCTGGCTTTTCTGTACAGATCTAAATTTAGTTATCACTACTATCCAACAAGAAATCCCTTTTGTTCTACCATGCCAGTTACAATTCAGTAATCACTGACTGACCAAATCCTACCTGATTTTCAAGGTCTCCATGAACTTTCTGTAAATGTTCCAGGCTACAGAAATCTCCCATTTCCAAGCACCTATTATATCTATTGTCAGTAGCAGACAGCCTAGTCCTTGATTTATGGGCTGCCTTCGATTTTCTTTAATTATATATGTTATACTTGTCTACAAACTAGGTTGTAAATTTCTTGAAGGCAAGGACCACGTATTTTACTTTTTCTCATACCATTAGGTATGAATTATATGTAAAAATGTTGGCTAATGAGTGCAGCGTAGATTAGATTTTTCTAACTTTTATCCATTCTGTTTCTTTAAACATATTGTTAATGTTTGAATTCTTGTAGCTCATGAAGGCTAATTTATATGTATGCAATGTAGACTCTTTGTACTTGCTAAAATGATTTTATTGTATTATATGTAATATGTCTAACAAAATATACTTCTAACTAATCAGCTGTCCACACACTGAAGCTCATTCCCTTGCCTTCCAAGGCCTTTGAGAGAATAAAGAGCCTCATTGCTTTCCTAGTAACTAGAGCTGATTTCAGACAAATTTGTGTCTTTGTGAGAAATAGCCCCTTGTCCCTTCCCTCTCTTTCCACCTCCCTCAAAACAAACAAATAAATAAAAGAAACTACTTCTCTGCCCCAGCTGTCACATTAGAAAGAGTCTGATAAATTTCAATCAGAGTAAGGTATTTTTGATTAATGGCTTAGGGTATGACCTCTCCCATGGATGTTCATATTTTACAGGGAATAGTGCCTTAAAAAAGGAAATCTAATAGAATTTCAGACAGCTTGATAGTTTTTGACTGAGTTGTGTCTTTTGAAACAGTGGTTTTACAAATTTTATTTGTTGCTAAAAATAGAGTTAGGAGAACAAAGCTTAACACTATTTTTAGGTATGATGAAACAAACTCCTTTTCATTTCTCATCATTAAGTCCCAAAGAATTTCCACCACAGGGACATATAAAACAATGTCTCTAAGGAATGCTATGAGGTCACTCATTTTTAAAAGAACAAATAATCAATAAAATATGCACTACTAAAATTTGAACTCCATCTTAAGTACATCTCTCATTTGGCCATCTGCCCTTGTAGGTACTATGTGGTAGGGACCACATCTTTGAATTAATGCTTGTAGAAATCAAACATTTAAAAAAGATATTAACTAATTCATCTCAACAATCCTATGAACTAGGAAAAGTTATCCAATAGGAAAATGCCTTCAGATTTGGATTTAAAAACCAAACAGCTCATTGCTGGCCAGCTCTACCCATCATCCTGTTTGTTGTCCCTCCCCCAAATCTCATACAATTGAGGTGGATTACCTGATTTGCACATTCAAAGAAACCAGAAAACCTTGTGCAGAGCAGATGCTGGCCTCCTCTATTCCTGCCTGTCTCCCCCCACCGCCTCTCACCAGCATTTACTTCACTGGAGATGGAGCTACCCTCCCCCTCCCTCAGCCTTTTCTGAACTTATTCCAGCACTACTAGACAGTAGCCTGCTGGCTCTTTATTTCCTTCATTTATCATATGATCATGGATTTGAGTGATTTGTGTCCTCAAATATGAGATTAGCCACTGGTATGGCATAGCTCTGGATATTCTAGCACAATTACAACAAAATTGTGATTCATACTTCTTGGGGACTAGAGTAAGTAAAATTGTAGACAGCTTAGGCGAAACAGTTGCAAATATTCTAATTATCTTTTTTTCAGTGTCCACTTTCCTCCTTTGTGGTCAAGTAACTTCAAAAATGTGCTGCTGAGGAAATCCAAGGCATTATATTTTTGTCTTTTTCCCGTGAAAAAAAAATGTTTACAGAAAAACTTTTCAACCCTTTCTTTGTGACCCTCGTAAGAGAGATTGTGTGTTCTTAGTGTTATTTTTTTTCTTTCCAAGTCCCTTTCACCTATTAAAAAAAAGTGTGGAAAAGAAATATGTAAAACCCTATCAATTGAAAATGCAAATGACTGAAAAAAGTAGGATTTAAATCTACCATCGTTGGATTTTTCACTTTGTTTATACAGAACAATAGAGTGTCTAGCTGAAAAATAACAGTTGCTTTGAATTATAGGAACAGCTTACCAGTATCAACTTAATGAAGTTTTACTGGATTTGAAATCCATACCACACTAGATGTGTTAGGGAATTTCTGAGCACACTAGTGAATTACTCTACCAGGTTTCAATAGTGCCTGGTAACACAATCCTAGGAGTGATTTTTTGGCAGGTGGAGGAAATACTTCAAGGACATCTAGACACATCCAGATTTTTCTTTGAAAATGCATTTTTGAGTTGCTCTGTTAGTGCCTTTTTTATTCCCCTCCCCCAGCTTTCCATTAAACCATTGGCTTTGGGACATATCACTTTACAGTATGTTATATTAAGCTGGAACTTAACTGCTTGGTGCAGTATAGTATAATTAACACAGCAGTGGGTGATGGGGAAGGGGTGGGCAATTCAGATAATCAGGTGGGGCATAAGTTGTTACTAATGCAAAATAATTCTGGAGAGCTGAGCCAATAGAAACTATAGTCATAATTTCTTCCCAAAGCCTCTGCCTCATCATTATGGCTGCCCACTAGAGCTGGGAGAGTTTGTAGACTTCCTGGTCTCAATTTCCTGCTGCCTGCCTTAGCTTTAAGCAGAAGCACAAAAGAAACCAATCAGCAAAGCATGCACACATGCTACTAAGTATGGTGATAGAAAATAGAACTTTGACCTTTTGTGGTTAAGGAGGCTACAGTCAGTGTGTCTGGCAGCCTCAGGGAGAGATGCATATTTCCGATGTATGCTTTGTAAGTGCTGTGACCCCATGGGAAAAACAGTTAGCAAACTCATTAATTAGGGTCCTGTCTTAGTGTGAGTTCAAATCCTTTGTTTGAACTGCACTCTGAGCCTTCCTACGTGCCTGTCAGTAAGTGGTAATATATTGGACTTTCCCAGGTTGCATACTGGTGATCCAGGTTTGATGTTTTTACATGCTTAGTCTTCATGAACAACGGGGTGTGATTTAAGCTAGAAAATTATTTCCAGCAATGTTTGAAAGCCTACTTAGTGTAGGACATGGTACTTGATGCCTATCTTGGAGATACAAAAAGTATAAGAGTCCCTGACCTCAAGAAGTTTATACTGTAACTGGAGAGACTGCACACTAATACACTGAGAAATCGAAAATCACAGAGCAACACTGATCGATCCCAACTGGGAGAGACACTGATATAGAACATTCCAAGGGAGGCTGGACTAAGGAAAGGATCTATCATTTATGGAGTACCTTTCTGGTAGGCATTTGTGCTTTTGCCACTGCACAGCATTGCTTGTAGGCAGGGCAGCCTTCAGTGGACCCTTAAAGGAGAGTGGGAGACAGGCAGGAGAAAAGGACAAAGGGGCACACACAAGGTTCCTTCTGTAACAGGTTTGAGGTTGGTGCTTATTGCCATGAACTGTTAGGACCAAATTATAAAAGGCCTTGAATGCCAGACTGAGACAGTTCTGTTTAACCCAGTCTACAACAAGGAGTTTTTGGGCAAGAACGTGAACTGATGAAAGCAATGTTTTTTTCTTGTTTGTTTATTTTTGGAAGATTGAATTATGCCTCCAACCCAACAGGCTGGGTTGGAGAAGGGGGAAGTCTAGATAAAATAAGCAAATATTGTAATAGCTCAGGCTTTAGTTGATAAGGATTTGATCCAGGGCAGTGATGGTCAAACTTTAGCATGCATCAGAACCACCTGAGGGTTTGTTAAAATACAGACAGCCAGGCCCCATCTCTAGAATTTCTGATTCAGTAAGTTTGCAGTGGGGTCTGTGAATTTGCATTTCTAATAAGTTTCCACCTGTTCTGCTGGTCTGGGGACCTCTCTGAGCACCACTCAAGGTAGACTTATCAGACTTTGGTGACTAATTGGACATGGAAAGGAAAGAAACATGACCAGGAGAGTGAAGACTCAAAGGTATGGCTGAGTTTGAAAGAAAATGGGTTCATTTTTAGAAATGCTGAATTATAAGTGCTGGCCACACATCCAAACAGACGCAATTAGTAACAGGTGTGTTCATGCATGAAGATGGAAATTGGAGGTCCTGCATGAAAATGTAGTTGATGAAATTGTGAGAAATTAAAATAACATGATTTCCAATTGTCCTTCCAAGAAGCCAAACTCAACTTTGAGTTAAATTCTACAGCTTCCAAAATCTCAGTCACCCATCATCACTTCTGTTTTCTTCGACCCAGGCAAGTTTGACAGCTTAGTAAATGCTCTTATCTTCAAATGCAAACACTTTTATTAAGCACATGAAATCTATCTGTGCTTACAGTTGTGAACATGCAATGTGGCTGAAGTACAATATAATGCCAGTGTTCTAAGTGCCAGTAAGTGGCAATATTTCCCCCAAAGATAGACATTTTTAAGTTTTTCCCAATTTTGATACACCTCACCAATTTTTATTGTTTAGAATCCCTTCCCCTCACCATGTTATTACCCACCCCCCAAACACTCTTGAACTTAATAACTCTGGGCTGCTATTATGTCAAACATACCCATTCACAGTCATGGCTTTGGAAGCCAACTTGTTTACATATATAAATTCCTGGAGAGGAGAGGAAGTTACTTCTGAATCTTTAAGGAAATATCAAACCACTTTCTAAATGGCTTTTCTGACTCCAGCTTATGCTCTCCAAAACGTTCTCTATACCTGTCAGATTAATATATTACCATTTGCCAACAGGTACCCTATAGGAAAGCTCAGAGCTTAGTTCAAAGGATTAGAGCTGAAAATAAGAGAAGCAAATAGGGCCTACTTAATGCGTTTGCCCACCCCAAACAATATGAGCAAACTTGATGACGCACCTCATTCATGAGCCTTGGACCTAAATCACTTTTCAGTTTCTATAGTGAACACACAACCAACAAAAACAAAATTACCCTTCAGAATAAAAGATTTGCCACCAATGAGGATGTTCAAATACATGTGCGAAAACTCTGCACTTAAAATTCAACATTTCTAAAAATGAACCCATTTTCTTTCAAATTCAAATTCAGCCATATCCTTGAGTCTTCACTCTCTGGCCATGTTTCTTTCCTTTCCATATTCAATTAGTCACCAAAGTCTGTTAGTCTTCCTTGACTGGTGGTCTAAACACATTTTAATGGATGTTTAATTATCATTAGAATAAATTTCTTGAGTCCCTAGGTGACTTGCCCTCCATTTAGGGAATACAGTTTGTTTGGGTATGAAAATTCTGATATGTTTACCTTATACTTCACACCTCTTATGTGGTAACTGTCTCTTTTCCAGGATACTTAATTACACTTGTGGCCCATTTTTCATTATTCAGGGTGGTAGGTTAAAGGGTTTTTTTGGAGAAAATTGATGGGTGTGTGTATATACTCGTATGCACATGCAATGTACAGTTGACCCTTGAACAACACAGGGGTTAGGGACATTGACCCCCGTGCAGTTGGAAATCCCTATATAAATGTTGACCCCCAAAAAACTTAACTTCAATCGTCTCTTGGTATCCGCAGGGAACTGGTTTCAGGACACCCCTTGGAACAGATACCAAAATCCTTGGATGCTCAAGTCCTTTATATGAAAAACCATAGAACAGTGCATACCATCAGCCCTCAGCATCTGCAGATTCCCAACTGTGGAAAATACTGTTTTCCATCAGTGGTTGGTTGAATCTGTGGATACAGAGAGCCGAATGCATATTTATTGAAAAAACATCTACACATAAATGGACCCACATAGTTCAAACCTGTTGTTGTTCAAGGGTCAACTTGAACACTATAGTGTGCATGAAGTATATTTTGTGTCTGAAAACACTTTTACTATTCAAGAAAATAAGGCTGAACATTTGCCTATAGAGTTTTTTTTTTTTAAAGATTTTTATTGGGGGAATGGGAACAGTGCTGGAGAATTGAGGGAAGGGGAACAGACAAGTTGCTGTTGTCTTGTTCTTCAATCTAGTTGTGGAGGATGTTGCTTCACTGGCCCAAGTTGGCACCATCATTGCGCTCTTC